>NC_090619.1:3723254-3755415 GCF_004359215.1 Bremia lactucae
GGAAGACTTCTCTTAAGGCAAGTTAGCTTAAGAGTATAAAATGAAAACTGTATTAATATAGTTAAGTGTCTTGTTAATGTATCTTTGTAAATGTTCACTTGACTATAACCTAATACTAAACATGTAAATGAATTCTTATCTATCTTATCTTGTAACTCTCTTTGATTACTTCTACAGCTGATTAGTCTGCGGAATAAATAGACATAATGGTCTATACCTATTTATGGATAAGAATTCAGGACATTACTATATAAAGTAATATCCTCCAAATATTATCTACCTTTTAGATAATATATTAATTAACAACCTTTAAGTGTTAATTTCATGTAACGATACACCCCGTTACAGGTACGGCCTGCGAGTTCATCGTAAACGGTTTTCAATCCCGCAAACGCAAGGTTCTATGTGGCATCCGTCGAGGTTGTCCGCTTGCACCATTGTTGCTCATGCTCGCACTCGGTTGCGTCTATCGCTCACTCTAGGATCGTGATGATCTCCGCAGCATTCCGTTGACAACTGGCAACCGGACTGTTAAGGTCAACGGCTCCGGGTGCGCAGACGACACGGCAGAATATTTGTGATCGGTCGGCGACCGCACAGGGTCGCTATTATGGGTAAGTTCGGAGGTGTGTCATGTCTTTACACGAATCGAACCAAGTTATTGGTTATCAAACTCCACTCGCGCGGGTTAAATTTGTCGTTCGATACGCACGGCCTATCCCTTCTTGCGGCCCATGAATCCTGCCAGTACCTTGGTGTGATATGGGGCAGAACGACGCAGCAGCAGAGAACTGGACAAAATGTATCCAAGCTTTATGCTTTAGCCTTATCTTAGCCAGGAAGAAGACACACACGGTCGAGCAGCGAGCTCGCCTTGCGAGTGCGATCTCGATGCCTAAATTTAATCTACTGACCTGTCATTGCTAGCCTCCGCCCACCACAGTCTCACGTCTTCACGGCTCGATAGTAGACAGTGTGTGGGGCACACGCGAGGGAAAATGCTCTCGTCCGTAGATACCAAAAGAGATGGCTTCGCTCCCTATTCAACAGGGTGGGTTAGCGATACTATGTATTCGAAACAACAGAACTGATGACTTTGGCGGCGACAGCGGTCGGAAACTGGGCGGCAAATGTTTCCAGCCGATATTTGGTGATCGGTGACGTCCTCTCGGGCTCCCTAGATGACGTTCCGTCGTATATCACGCCGTGCTGGATAACAGACGATCAACCTCGGCTGCATGCGTCCCATGGCTGACTGGTGCTACCGTGGCCGGGCTATCAGCGGCTCATCACGTTCGCCAAGGAGACGTGGAGGCGGTTTGTCGCCGCGCTTCTCGCTTTTCCTCGATGGCCGAGATCGGCTACCATAGTGACGGCAGTATCACGGTAGATGTACGAGACCCACTCGATAACGGGTTGCACAACGACGTTGCGGCAGATTTCGCCTTATCCGGTCGCTTCGACCTCGGTGGACTGTTCAAACACAGCTGGATGATCTGTCGTGGATCAGGGGTCGCATGGAAGAACGTACAACCTGAATAGGCCATTTTTGTGAGAGGTAAAAAGTGCCTTAATGACGCGATGTCTTGGCAACCGGTTAAGCGCGGAGTCGTCCGCTTTTTTTTGCCTGCAATAGACGTGGCAACACAGTCAATCGCCAGGCGGGTCCTTTTGCCTTTCCCTCATGTACAACTTCCCTGCGCTACTGTATCAAGTTTTGACCCAGGGGCTTTAGCGTACTCGGCCAAGGTACATCAACATCATAAAACTCATCTAGTTGTTAAGCCAATATGTCCCATAGAACTAATTGACTCTCTGAGTCTATACGTATTTCACTGGCTTGAGGAGCGAGATAGCTCCGCTACACCTGGAAGCACTGTTATCAATCTACGCCCCAGTCTTAACTTATCCTCTTCGAGGATGGAGCACTCTTGAACTTTCGGGGGCTAAACGTGTTGTATTTGACAAGCTTAAAACCTTGTTTGGGCCGGATCACATCGATCACATTAAATGCCAGGGCTGTTCTGGAAGCCAAGCTGGAAGCCTTTATGCAATTTCCGTTTATCTCATAGGGCAGGTCCAAGACCACTTGGCGGCATCTATGTTAATAGGTACATCCCTGTAGCTGACTCCTAGCCCAAAGCTCGCCCTCTTATTTTCAATGTCCATACATATGAGGGAAAAGAAGGAGAAGTTCTCCTTCTTTGGATCAGGAACATGAGAATGACCATAACTTCGGCCATGGTCCGCACCAAGCAACAAAAGGTGGTCCTAGCCATGTCTAAGCTTGGTGGTAGAGCCAGTGAGTGGGCCCTCACATGAGGCACTTCCATAGATGCCGCATTTCCCGCATGAGAATAGCTAAAATGGGAGATAAGTCGCATGTTGGCGCCGCCTAATCAAGCTTTTCGCTTGCGATCGCGAATTTTAGCGTCTCGTCAGTATAAACGTACCCTGTACCGCTACTTTCGAAGCAGCGGTTGAATTTGCGTTAAACGCGAAATAAGACTTTAAGTCCTCGCGCGTTCTCACAGATCGATGCGCAACCCTTAGGAAGGCACTAGACGCCTTTTAGATCAAAAGCGAAACTGCAATTTATCTAATTATTAAAATTGAAAAACCTTACCCTAGCTAATTTAAAAAAGATTTCAGCCGCCTAATTTATATCTGGCGGCGACCAAATTTGGCACCCATACTAAAATGGAATTTTAGTACTTAACTACTTTAAAATAGGATAAAAGGGTATTTAACCCATAAAGTAAATGTACCACAACAACGGTTCTCCAACCGAAGATTGCCACATTACACCCTACCCCGTCAGACTGTTGACACGGAGTGACAACATTCGCTTCAATTCCTTTTTGAATTCGGAACCTAAACAGCTAATACGTTTGGTTGTGGCTTGCTTTCCTTTATCCCATGACAACTAAGCGCGAGTCACAGACTTATAGCACCTTCCTCGACGATGAGGGAATGGTGTACTATTAAAGTCACCCTCCATCCGAGGATGAATTTAAAGAGCGTCGCTCTTTCACGCCTCCTGACAAGGATGAGCGTCGGCGAGCCCCGAATCCGTTCCCAGAACGTGGTGCCGCCGATGTCTTAACTGCAGTCCAACATTATCACAAACCCGCTCGATGAAGAGCAAGAGCGGGCAATTCTCATTGAGAATCAAGCTCGTCGTCGAGCTGCAGCGATAAAGCTCACAGTTAATACCGATTATCTCCACTTAGTTTGGTAGAGCGTCTCAAAGAGATCACGGATCACAGCTTGGCCATCTGGATCTCCGGTCCCACGGCGAGGATGCCGGAGGAGATCGCTGTTCACGGCGCTCTTCATAAGCGTTACCTTACGCCAAAGATAATGACGCGACGTAAGTATCTGACGCGTTGGCTTGATCAGGCCCGTGGGCTTCGGTGACCTACATGAGGAATTTCCGATCGTTCTGTTTCCAAACGAATTAAGAAGCGAAAACGACGCTTCGTTTAGGAACTGGGCCCATCGTTCCCGCCGCCTCAGCGACATCTGGTGTATAATAGAGTCTGCGAGTGTGGCTGATGTTCGTTTGGAAAGCAAGCTTCATTTCGATTTCGCCAAGCTTAAGGCCAAAGGTCAGTTACATTCGGCGTTTATGTCTTAAACGAGGATAGGCCTCGCCAACACTTCAGTGCTTCAGTTGCCCGCGGAACCATGAATCGAAGCCGCACTGAGGCTCAAGATTCATTTATTCCCACTTCTAGTGGTGGTAAGCGTCGTTTGACGCAAGGTAACCCTGAGCTTGGCGCTCAAAAACGGCAACGGCGTACGGGCAGTCTTGTCGAATAGGTACCTCAATCTCTCAAGAGTTTTTAGAAGAGGGGTACCTCAGCCAGCTCACCAGATTCTGGTAATGGTCTTTACGACGACGTCGCTTTTAAAATTTCTCCACGTGATACTGTAGGTTTTCTTGCGCATCAAGCAGCGCGGGGGGGCCGAAATCTCGGCGAAAGCATCTGATGCTCTAAAGCACGAGGTGCAACTTCTTCGCGAGGGCCATGCTCGGATTGAAGGCATTTGAGGCGGTCTTGTAATGCTGGAACGTCAGCAACGTCGTTTAAAGGGTCAGCTGGACAGCCTGGTCCGGATGCAGCAGTCTGCGGCACGGCCGTCTTTTTCGGCGCAAGCGCCTCCAAGTCTACATGGCAAGGGGTTTGATGTGGCTTGGGCAAGCCGACGTAGAACACTGGGTCTGTGTGCAGCTTGCTAGCATTTGGCTACCTTAAGAGAGTCATAGTTACTCCCGCCGTTTACCCGCGCTTGGTAAAAAAAATCACTTTGACATTCAGATCACTGGGCAGAAATCACATTGTGTCAACACCGTATCCGGCCATCACAATGCTTTGTATTAATTAAACAGTCGAATTCCCCTTGTCCGCTTCAGTTCTGAGACGGTTGTTTAACGCACTAAGGAAACAGCAGCCAGCCCTAAAGCCTACCGCCTTTCTTTTCGGCACAGCGAGGACAGCCCGACCAATGATTCGCACTCGATTCCCGAAAGGTCCCGACGCAGCCTAAAGTAGGCAGCCACAAGCTTTCCAAAAATATCCCTCGACCCAACCCTCAGAGCCAATCCTTTTCCCGAAGTCACGGATCTATTTTGCCGACTTCCATTATCTACATTCTTCTATCAACTAGAGGCTGCTAACCTTGGAGACCTGATGCGGTTATGAGTACGAATGGGGGTGCGAATAAATATCTAGCCAAGATTTTCAAGGGCTATCGTTAGCACGCAGGACACTTTAAAATTTATGGTGCTTTGCCAAGGCATCCTACTTATCGCCGGAAAATTCGATTCCAAGGTAGGATATGCTTGTTAAAAAGGAAAGAGAACTATTTCCTGAGCCAACGCTAGCGTCTCCTGGTTCGGTTGTATTACCATATATTATCCACGTCTCGGTTCAGAAATATAAACCTGATTCCATTTCGATACACGAGACTGCATACAAAACGCAAGGACGAACCCCGCGCCTCAAGCAGTCAAGCTTTCAAGATGACCACCAAGGACAGTATCGTGTGCCTCATAGAGGTTTAGGTACTTCAAATCCTCATCATGAGGAACAACGATGCGCGGAGGATCCGCAGCGTCCGTGCAATAAAGCAACAGGTCGTTATCGATAGAAAATCGATGTAACCTTGCACGCAAACGTGCCGACAATTTAGAGCCTTATTCAGTGCTCTTAGATCTTGTAGCAGAGCTACATACAGCTCATCCTGGGCGTAAGCCGAACAAATCATTTAGTAAATGGTGACATCACAGTCGTTATTCGAGAGAACTCATAATCCAGCCTGCGTGATAACGCATCAGCCATTCTGCTTGCCAGGCTCATACTCCACCTGGAAAGTGTATTCGGCAAAAAACGAAAGCTATCGAGCCATTCTCTTTATGAAATGGGGTGACTTAGTCGTATTGCGTAATGGCGCGTGATCTGTATATATTACAAACGGCTTAGAGCCTAGCAGATGAACTCTGAATTTAACAAGATCATACTTCATTGCAAGCAACTCTTTGTCAGTCTTTTCCGCAGCTTTAAGCTGTCTAGACTCGAATGTACTTACACGTTCAATCTCATCAACATCTTTTGTAACAGAGCACTGCCAATGGCAAAATCCGATGCGTCACAAAAAACACTGAAAGTCCAGTTTGGTTTTTGCAGTGCCAGAATCGGGGCATGGATAAGACTATCCTTATTTGCTTGAAAAGCATCATGTTCTGTGCTAGTCCAGCGCCAATATTTCCCTTTTTCAAGGAGTTCTGATAATGGCCTAGCCATATCAGCGTAGTTTCGCTGTATTTGTGTAAATAATTGGCGAGACCCAACCACTTACGCAAATCCTTTTGGTTTTTAGGAACCGGCCAATCTACAATGGGTTTTATAGTAGCGGGATTCGCATTAAAGCCTCGCTTCCCAATAAAGCACCCTAAAGAAGGAATTCCTTCTGCGCCAAAAATGCATTTCGATGCATTAAAATACTATTTGTTTGTGCGCATACACTCGAGCACTGCTCACAAATTGTCTGTGGTTTTTCACATTCGACCGACCCTGCCCCGCACGACTATGGACAAACATGTCATCGAAAAAAGTATGTGCATAACCTCGATGAGGGCGGAACAGTTGTGTCACTAGACGATTAAATGTTGCCGGGGCGTTGGAAAGCCCTTGTGGCATAACCAACCACTCTCATAGCATACCGCTCGGGGTGCTAACCGCTGTAAGCGGGCTATCGCTAGCTTGCATGCGCAGTTGGTAGTAACATCGACTAAGTCAAGTGCACTGTTCATCTCGCCAAATTATTCTGAAGATTATCCTTTCTATGAATGGGGGTTTGTGCTGCTATAGTGGCAGCATTAAGCTTATTAAAACATGTACAATCCGCCATTTACCATTTCGCTTTTTGACACAAAATGTCGGTGTCGAATGGGAAGATTTGCTCGATCGTACCATTCCCGCCTCGTGCTTAGCACGGAAGAGTTCGTCAATGACGTCACACTTGGGTAAAGGCCACTACCGTGTCACACATGATTTCGTTTCCGGAACCAAGTCAATTTCATGACGGACACATGATCCGGGGGTAAAACAGATGGTGAATTGGTACATAAAACATCTTGGATTTCTTTAATCAAGGAATAAAAGGGATCCGTAGGATCTTTAAGGATCGATGACCCACTCCGCGCACTAGGTGCAGCGTTTGCATCATCCAGGAAAGCTTCGTCCAGAAGTGACGATGAGCTTAACTTAATCGTTAGTTGAATTACCACCATCTCAGATAAGTCGCCAACCTTTAATGCCCGCCCGTACTCATCAATAGACGTTTCATCTAGTTCTAAGAGAACATATAACGACAGGATTGCCGCAATATTAACTTCTTCCTCGATGCGACCGGTTACACCATTTACAAGCGTATGCAATCGCCCGCTCGTATCACTTTGTGAAGGTATAGACGCATCGCGTCTCCTCTATCGCGGAGTAGAGACAATACGCCTCTTAAAGGCCGGAACATTCACGTCCCCAAATTTTCCAGCCTCTATTGGCTCTAAAGTCTGGTGTCTAATTCGACATCTGACAAGGAGTTAGGTGACTTCCTTGTCTAGCGACCGTTTACGTGTCACTTCACGTGCATTAGAAAAGTTTGATCTTAAATGCCCTGGCGAGCCGTCAATTGTGTCACTACTGACACTCGGTATGGTGCCACCTCGGCCGACCACATAAGACATGCCACTCCACGTATATCAGGGATATTACACCCTTGATGACTCGGCCTTAGACCTGCAATGCTTTCAGCATTTAGTGAATCGTTATTACAACAAGTATCACTCGACGGAGTTCGTGCCGTACCACCTCCTTTTTCTGAGTCGGGCTCAGAATTAATGTTTTTAACATTGGAGTTCATAAACTCAGACATACCAATGTCTAGCACACTAACAGATTCAATCATTGATTCGCACCAATATCCCTTCTGTTACCTACCAAATGTGGGTTCATGACTCTTCAAAACTTTGCTAGGAACATTGCGCGTGGCGCCTAAGGTCTTAGACCTCCAATCGATACATGGCTCACGGCGTTCAACCCAGGCCATACCAAGGATGAGATCATATCTCGAATTTAAATCAAGGACGAGACAGCGCTCCATACTGTCCAAATTTAGAAACTTAAAACCTAAGATCAACAGAACTTTAGAAGCAGTGACACGATTCCCAATCGCTAAGCGATTAGTGATTGTATCACTTTCATGCACTTTAAGCGCCTCAGCATATCACTGATTTTCCTTAAGGGAAAGACGTCGAGCATAATTACAAGACGCCCCTGAGTCAACTAAAATTGGCCATGGCTTATCGAAGCCCTTTGCAGTCGCCTGGGCGACCAACAAGCCAGGCTTGTACTCACGCCTCGTGCCATTACGCTTAGAGCTAATTTGGGCAAGGTTTTGTTTACTCTCACCTCCCAGCGATGCAACAGAGTCTAGGTCTTCCCCAGTAGGGCGCTCTGCACCCACTGGGTATCAACGTTTTCCCGCACCGTACCAGATCTCTGGTATAGGTCGGAGTTGGAGCTCTTTCGAGCTTTACGCGAATGTCTGGGGCGACAGGTCGGACATAAATGTTTCGTGCTTCCGCATATATAATATCTACGGATGCTCTTATGCTGTTTCACACCTTGAAGTGCCTCTTCTCCTTCTTGAACTAGGTTAAGATCCATTGGTTCCGGTCTATTAGACGGCAACCCTGTGCTCGAAGAGCTTGTACGGTAAGCAGGCGTGCTAACATGAGCAGGCTTAAAGTCGAACCAGCGCGTAGCGCTATGGCAACTGCCTCTTTGATAGTAGCAAGATGGGATCGGAATAAATCCGTCCGGGCAACCCCCTCATTAAGATCCCCATAAAGATACAACAAGTTTTTCTTGCACCGGGTCTTGATGCATAGATGCAAGGAGAGTTCTTAACTCCTGGACATAGTTCCCTAGGGTTCGTTTACTATATCGAGTCGCTATGAGCCGTGATCACTGGTCATTTGCTGTTTCAGCGAATTCCATGAGGGAAAAGCGTCGGTTATGGACGTGCTGCACGATAGGGCCAACTTCATGGCTCTACCTCCGAGTTTAAAAATGGCCATAGTCACCTTTTGCCGTTCTCTTATGAACAAGGCGCAGTCAATGGATATTTCCATCTGCTTAATAAAAAAGGGAGTTTTTCTGCCCCCCCCCTCAAATGTCTTTACATTGACAACTATAGGGCGAGTCTTAGGCTCTGAATCAGGTACAGAGATGTACTGAGTTGGCATAGATGCCGCAAGGTGATCCTGGACCTGACCGATCAAGGAGGATTCTTATCGCATAAAGGCTTCAAACTTTGCATGCAGGACCTCTGGTCCCTGGGATATAATAAACTCATTATATTCAAGCCCAAACAAAGTTTCAAGCTTGTCATACGCTGGGCGTTGCGCCTCTAAAAGTTCTGGATACTCTTCCATTTCAGTACTGACTTAATCTTATAAAGCCTCAGGCGTAAATTGACTACAAATGCTACCAGGTGTAACGAATCTACCTCGTTCCTTAAGTAAGAGGAAGACTATAAAATTTAAGAGTCTTTTAATTTCATAAAACTAATGGGCTAAACAACTTAAGGAGTCGTACAAACTCTTAAAGCTTAATGAATCTTAGTTCACAAGATTCAGGGGTTCGTAGAACCAAGTGGCAACTAGTGCCCGAAAGTATGTACCTTATAAAAGCTTCTATCTCTTATAGGTCAATGCGCAAGCCTTAGGAAAGACTAGACGCTTTAAGATCAAAAGAGGAACTGTACTTTATTTAATTATTTAAATCGAAAAACCTTACGCTAGCTAATTTAAAAATAGGTTTCGGCCACCAGATTTTTATCTCGCGGCGACCAAATTTTTTACCCAAACTAAAACGGGATTTTAAAAATTAACTTTTTTGTAATACGATAAAAGGATATTATACCCATAAAGTAAATGTACCAATACAACGGTTCACCAACCGATGTGTGCCCCATTACACACATCCTCCACAAATTCGTTTGTCTACTGGCACGAAAGCCTCTCGTCGTCGCCTAAGTGTATTACCGTAGAGACAAGTGACCTTAAAGGAAAGATGATTGACCTATTATATGTTTGTGAAAAGGCACTTATAGCTACCGTTATGGAGTCCCTAGGAAACCTCCATCCCGGACTATAGTAATGTCTATGCCGTTAATGTTTCCGGATTGATATTTACCTGAGTCTGCGTTTGTTTTATGTAACGGGTCACTGATAAAAGTGAAATTGAGGTGCCTCCGTAGACTTCATGTACACGACGTTTAGATGAAAGTTTTCAGCTGCTTATTAGTCTTAGCCACAAAAGGCCGACTGTAACGGGGCACACTTCGGTTGGTGAACCGTTGTTGTGGTACATTTACTTTGTGGGAAAAATACCATTTTGTTCTATTTAATCACTACAATCTCATTTTTTATGGGTAATGTAACGGGGCACCTTTCACTAGTACTGATCATTACTAGCTAACCTTACACTGATTGCAGTGTAGGTGTGCCTCAAAACTTCACGTACTTAAAGGTACAGAGGAAGGTTTCTATGAAGCTAAGGGGCTTAGCTTAAAGGACTAGAATAGAGAAAATAAGAACTGTGTAAATATATTTAGTTTCATACGTCACGATCTTCTATCTACTACTGAACTTATTATATTAAACCTAACTAAGCATGGTCCCTCCTTGCGCACCGCACAATCGTGTCTTATAACGGTTGGCGGGGTTGATTTAGACTTAACTTAACCAATCAATAGAGCTAATGCCTTATGCATCAATATTACCAAATTTGGTAACATTTAAACTATTTTAGTCTAAATTAATAACGATAATAATTTTGTACTTCTTTATTTATTTCCTCTCATAACAAATAACAGTATATATTCTCGTATAGGAAACAATACTCATGTAACATGACACCCCGTTACATCACACCCCCTTAATTAACAGTCACTATAGTGACTATAGTGACTGATGTAGGGTCACAGAAAATACTATTATGTCTTTCCCTGCAATTTTGCATTGTTGGTTTAGAAAAATATCGATTTTATTTGCATTAATAATTTTGACCAAATTAACATGGCGACAACTAAGTCTGTGCGCTGGCAGCTCCACGGATCAGTGCAGATGTTGGTAATGCAAATATTTCAGTAGACTCTAATGCATCTCTGTGGGGAATACGTTACCTCCTACTCCCATTTGGGGTGACTGGAATATGTCATATGTTGATGCCATTGCAGGTGACGGTGACAAGTCACCTACCTTTCAAGTCACCATCATCGCCGCCTCAGTGGCTACTGTAAAGGCCGCCGGATGATTTGGGGCCGAGTCCGTTTAATCTTTTGGCTCTAACGTGACAACCAGGGAGGTGTTGATATGTTTGTTCGACTCGTCGGACCTCTATGGTGGGGAGTCGTCTGACGATGACTCCAGGGACGATGATTACTCTGGTGACGTTAGTGTGCGTCACCAGGAACTAAGTGGTCGCGAGGGAAGAGTGCTGCTGGTGGTGCTAGTTTACATTTTCAAGACCAGCTCACGGGGTAGCCCATGGAGGCGATATATCGTATCAAGTCAGCGTTAACGTTGACATGAGTCAACATGAGAGGGATCGCAATACGTAGCGACTAGCTCCCGGAAAGAAGCCTTTGTTGCCCTCTAAGGGGTTACCTAGCTCGTTTGTTTGGTATAACCAACGATTGATACCATATTCCGTTATTCGACTCATCCAGGCTTCACAAGCCTGGTGAGGATGAAATAGAATTCATCATCAATGCCCTTTTCCGGCATTGATGGTACACTTGTAAGCGAGCAAAGGATGTCAAACCTTTGTTCCAAGCTTGGACAGCCTTTACACAGAATGTGCATAACATCGACCGTGAGGTCTGGCTTGACAAGCAAAATGCTTTCCATGAACGGTTCGAGACGGACCGTTGTCAGTGCACGCTTTAAGTTGCACCGTTTGTCTAGAGAGGAAGGGATGCTCATGGGGTGACTCACGCCTATGCTGTTTTAAGGGTGCAGGTCATGCCCTTAGGAAGCATATTCCCTTAAACATCTACATTGGAGGACACTAATCTCACGAGATGCGTCAAGGGATTGAGAACCTCTAATTCTTTTACGAGCGCGGGAAGCAATCGTTCTCTGTGTCAAGTAGGATAGGTCTCATCTACTGTCGTACGAGACCCAAAGCGTCCATCATCAGTTGAGAGTGAGGTTCTCAACTATCATGCGAGGGTGGATACCCTCGCCAACGATCGAGATAACTCGTTCGAACACCCTTTACCTCACGGTGATTCGAGAGGCGTTCAACAAGAAAACGCTTCTCACCACTCGAATTCGTCAATGGATGTGGAAATCGAGTTCGCCTCGTTTGACGAACATGAGTCAACATCGTGATTTGGATCACACCCTTATTATTTAAGGAAGGATATTGATCATGAGCGATCCCGTCGTCGCGATGTTTCACGTGACCAGCTGAGAAATTGTGCGCAGGTTGCGACTGATCAGCTGGCGAACGAAAGGCCACATCAGTCCCTCCAAAACGAGATGGTAACAGCTCGTCATAAGATTTCTTCCTTGGAGGAAAGAGGGGATCGTCTGGTTCACGAGAATCAGGCTATTCCGAGACAATAAGGCTTGGCTCGGAACCATCCGGCTTTGCCGGATGCCCCAGACCGTTCCGGTGAAATCCGAAATCGGAAGAAGCCTCGTACTGATGGTGAGGGCAGAGACGCCCAACGTTCAGCAGATCGATCGTGTATGCATTGCCTTGGCGGTGCAGTACACGGAGCGGGCCAATATGCCTGGGCAGTAATTTATTAGTGCCCACATTCGTCACTACATGATTTTGTAGGCTTACCGCTAACAGTAGGACTAGGTCGCTAACATTAAATGAGAGAATGTTTGCTCTCCCATTTTTGTCTGTTATGTATCTGTCGGTCCACCGCATCAGCGATAAAATCCTATGCGAAACAGACCACTGTTTCTCTAGCCAGCAGGAAATCACCTCCTGACTCGGTTTTATTTTTGTTTTAAGTGCGATTGGTTCGCACTGCGGAGATATCAATCTCCTCTTCGGTGAGAGCATTATTGTTCTCACTAATTTCATGTTTTCGATGCTGAGTCTTTCAGCATCGTTATCAAAGTCAGTAATAGCATTATTGTCATTACTGAGTTTGTCCACTTCAATGTTGATTAAATCAACATTGGTATCCTTCGCATTGACCTAAGTGCTAATGCGTGATGAGCAAGAGCTAGAAGGTTCGAGCGAGTCCCTCCTCATCTTGAACAAGAGTCACCCTCAAACAAGGTGGGTGGTTATGCGTGGATGGCGTAAGCCGTTCACGAAGAACGGTGTATCATCCGCTTTGTAGAAGCATGCACTAAGTTGTTGATGGCAAATTCTACCATCGGCAAGAACTCGCTCCAAATCTTAAGAGATTAGACGTATCCGCGAAGTATCTCCTCGAGGATATGGTTTGCCCGCTTCGTCTGACCATCCGTTTTTAGGATGATCATAAGTTGATATATGCAACTGTGTTCCAAGTGATTTAAACACAGTTTGACAAATTCCGCCGTGAATCTAGGGTCTCGATCTGAGACCAGTTCACGGGGGTAACCCATGGAGTCGAAATATCCTGTAAACAAAGACACGAGCACAGCCTTTGGCTGTGATCGACTCCGGTACTGCAGCAAGATGTACCATTTTGCTGAAGCGAATTTCAAAAACAAGAATACCATGATTCTTGTGACCGTCGTCAAAAATCCGAAGACGAAGTCCGTGAATATAGACTGCCAACACTCTGCTGGAACAGGCAGAGGTTGTAACGGAGCACGTTAAGAAGCACTGGGCTTCACCCGTTGACAAATTTTGCAAGCACGTATGTACTAGCGAACGAACTCATATTGGCGTGGCCAGTAGAAGTCGCGACTTAATGTGTGATGGGTCATGTCACGTCCACGATGACCACTTATAGGTGCATCGTGGCGCTCATACATGATGCGTAAACGCAAAATATTTATGGGCGGGAATGACGACACGTGTGTCGCCAGCAATGACTGTGTAATACAGTAATTCATTGCTTGTTGTGTATCGATCTGCTAAGATTCTTGACGACAGAAAACTTATTGTTGCAACAGTGGCCGTATGCTCACTGTTGATTTGTTCGGCTTACTCAAAATGGGGCCGGCACAAAAGAACACCCGCGACGATGTTAAGTCGTCCTGTTTTATTCGTTACGGAGAAGTTATACTCCGCAAAGAAAAGCAACCGTCTCGCCATTCTTTTCGCGATCTGTGGACTGTTAACGGCCGTACGTTAAGACGCATGGTCCTTATAAATAATGAAAGGTCTATCTCTCAAGAGGAAGACCCCAAGCTTAGCCTGTGCATATTTCATGGCAAGGACTTCCTTGCCATGCACTGGATCATTGCGTTCAGCTGGTTGAATTTGACGCGATTGATAATGACGCGTTCTGCACCGTCTGTGTGATATTGCATCATCGCACCGCCATTTGCAATAACGCTGGCGTCACAGACCACATGATTTGGTCTGTTTTGGTCATCAATTGCCAGGATTGGCGATTGCATCAAGGTTTGCTTTTTCCCCTCAAAGGAACGCTGACAATCAGCGTTACATGACCATTTTACATTTTCATTCAACAAAGAAGATGTACTGTCATTTCGGCATAATTGCGTGAGTAGTTGTGCAGGCATGGCACTAAGCCGAGGAACTTTCGAAGTCCCTTTAGAAAGACTAGCACAGGTCAATCTGTGATCGCCTAGATATTTCCGGATCGGGGCGTACACGGCGTTTACCCACGATGCACTAAAGAAGTGGTACTTCGATTGCATTGAATATACACTTCCTGAGATTTGCAGGCAACTTATGCTTACGCATAAGTTGAAGAACCTTTCGGACGTGGGTACGATTTGCTTCAACGTCCGACTTTGCGTCCATGGCTCTGCTATTAATAAAGACGTCATCAGAATAGCTCGGTGCAAAATCCCACACCGATCTCAACAGATTGGTTACACATCTGTTAAATGTCACAGGGGCATTTCTAAGTCCCTGTGGCGTGACCAGCCACTCCCATAGCATACCGCTTGGGTGCTTACTGCTGTGAACAGGATATCCTGTTCACGCATAAGTATCTGATAAATCCGTCCATTAGATCCGAAGACGAAAAGATCGTACTCTTTGACATACCATCAATGATAATGTCTTTTCGTGGAATCGGCGTTTGTGCAACCGGTACCGTTGCAGCGGTCAAATTATTGAATACATGCACAATCCACCACTTTCCTGTTGCTTTACGCACACAGAAGGTCTGGGAGCTATGTGGAGAAGCTGACTCCTGTACATGGCCCGCTACCAAGCGATCGGCAAAGAATTTGTCGATCGCTGAAAATTGTTCACGAGGCAATGGCCATTGCTTCATGACCAAGTTTTTCAAACTAGGTCGATTTCGTTTCGTGTGCCTTAATCCTGAGGCAGCTCGCACAATACCAATTCAGAAAACACATCCTTAAATTCTATTTAATCCTTATCAAAAGGGTTTGTCTTCAGAGACTCCCAGGATTGGGATATAAGACGTTCAACCCGAGTCTTCTCATCGAGGACACTTCGATGAGCTGCTAAGAACCGGTTCGTTCTTAGGAAATACTATTGCCGACCGAATCTCAGCCACGTACTTATCATCTGTGACAAGTACACAGATCAGCTTGACTTTGCCACTATTCAGATCACGCAAGAACCGTTTCGGCTCTAGCGTTGGCTATTGAGTTATATCCGAAGTTAACTTCGGAGGCGCTGATAGACTCATGTGTATAAGCGTCTACACTTATCCGTTGTTTACTAAGACATTATATTGTCTGAATTCTCTTTTTGGAGCTTTTTTTCCAAGGTATCTGGGAACCTTTAATCACAGGTTTTCGGGGACTTATTTTCGTAAATTCTTGGGAACTTTTTCCCTCAAGTTTTATTAAGGGAGTATCCCCCAATGCTTCTAGCTGTGGTTGCGTATCCACAGCGAGGTCCTCTACGACTAAATTTCCAGTCGATCTATGACTTCCGCACTGCCTCTTTTTGACAGGCGTTTTATCTAAATTTTCTTAGATGATGCGTTCCAAGCAAGCAGCCTTGTTTCGTACCATTCGACTTATTCAAGTGGTCGAACTTCGACCATGGCAGTGCTTATGCACAGTTGTCGGTAACTATGTCCAGGTAACAATGGTGGACCTTCGACGCTGCATGTGCTTACACACAGCCGTCGGAATCTAACTCCACAGTTTGATGGGTTCTCACACTGGAAGCTTGTGCAGTAATGCAAACGACCGACTCACAAGTGAGGCTGTCGCACTCACTCGCAGGACATCCACACGCTTATGGACGCTCCAAGAAGTTCATCAGTTGGTTAACTGATGAACAAGATATAGGCATCGCCACGGCTTGATGCCGCCACTGTAGACATGGCTCGTACTTTTTGAGCCACTGAAATTCAAGCATGACATCAAATTTGTCATCCAAATCTAAAAAGATGAAATCATCATGGTACTGTTTACCCTTTAGCGTGTATTGAATACCAACAACATTTTTTTACTGTTACAGATGTGCCTGTTGCTAGGCGAGTCATCCTCGTTCGAGGGATGTCGCGCTCAACGAAATTGAGCCTGCGATCTTCTGCGATTGGCGTCGAATAAAATTGTTCGATGCCCCGCAATCGACTAGGGACTTAAGTGGCAATTTATATTACATTTTTTTTAAGGTGAAGAGGTTAACCTCATCACCTGGGACAGTTTTACACAATGTTGCGTGTGAGAAGCAACTTTCGTCAAAAGGCATGGAATTTCTTTTGAAGTTGCTAGATCAGTAGGGCGCTCCGCACCTACTGACTCCGACCGTTTTTATACGATCCGCCTCGCCGTTGAGATTTCGCAACAGCTTCGTATCCGCATCCTCCACTGTTCCTAGCGGGAGGTCGATCTTTTCGCTCAGTGTTTTTAGGCACTGGCCGCGAGGCACCAAACTCATAGGCGTAGTGGCCCGTCTTTTGACAATGATTTCATTTTTGTAATCGCTCGTGATTTGAAGAGAAGGTTTCTCGATCTCTTCATACCAGAGGTCCATAGGATCTGGAACTCCGTTTCTTGTCGTCTCGGAGGACGATAAGCTCCAGAGTGGACAAAAGCCTGTCTAAGACTGAAGTCCTCCTCTTCCGCTACAGAAATCGCTTGGTAGAGCGACTCTTATTCAAGCCGGAACAGGTGGGTCTGGATAGAGCCGTCTACAAGACCTTCTATAAACACCGTTACCTGTGTTTGTTTATCAATCGGGTGACTTACGATACAACTGACCAGGTATCTGTATGCTGGGCAGAAGCGTGAAGGTCACCTTGCCGCACTTCAAATCCAGGAGCTCGGCTTGAGCCCTGAATTCGGCACGTGGCGGCTCAAAGGTGTGCCTGATCCGGGTCTTAAAGACCTAATACGACCCAAAAATCTAATGGGTCGTCAAGCTTGAGCCCCAAGGCCCAAGATTTGGCACGTCCGGCTAAGTTGGACATGCCAAAATCACTCTCGTCGCATCATCACTGATACGGCGAGCTTCTATGGCGTCGTCTAGTTTGACGAGCCTTTCTAAAACGGAGTCGCCTTCGACTGCCTTAAACTTCGAGATTTCGATCTTTCAGCTTTCGGGTCGGCCCGGAAGCGTCGGCCTTTTAGCAGTATTTACATGCTGCTGTCTCAATTTATAATTTTTGAGCAGCCTGTACTCCCAACACCTCCGCGTGTTGATAGCCTTGCTGGTGAAGCAAGGCTATTTTCTTTTGGGCCCCGTCGAGTTCATGTTAGATGAAATTGGCAACAGCCGCATGTTGCTCGTCTTTTGGAAGAGCGAACAACATTGCGGTAACGGCTGGCCCGCCTACGACCATTCGATCGTCTTCCATTTGTGGTCACTCAAATGAGTAACCTTTCACGCATATCGAAGAAGCCTTTATGCGTGACGTGAAAGCTTTCTTCTTCTTCTTCCGGCATCTCCATGTTGGATGGAACGTGTGTGGGACGTTAAACGAACTACAGTGCTAACAGGTGTCACGGGGCACCCTTTGCTAGTACTGTTACCAGTACTAGACAACCTGCACTGATTACAGTGAAGATGGGGTGGCTCGGTTTCTTCGCGTACACGACGTGCAGAGAAAGATTACAGGTAGCTGATACTACTTAGCTACCAAAGGTTAGTTCTTAGGCTTTTAGAATAAAAAAATAAAACTTTATTAGTATATCAAGTTCCTACGCAACGATCTTCTATCTACTACTGACTTTATTATATTAATAACAAACTATGTATGGCGCCTACTTGCGCACCGCACAATCGTGTTTTATGACGTTTGGCGGGGTTGGTTTAAACTTAAATAAATCAATCAATAGAATTAATGTCTGATTAGGACGCCCCGTTACACTAAGTGAAGCGGGGCACCTTTTGCGTGTGCTGCTTCAGTACAAGCTAATCTACACTGATTATAATTTAGGCAAGGTGCCTCCAAATACTTCTCGTACACGACGTGCCGAGTTGATAAGCGTGTCTTAGCAACACAAGGTAGATACTAAGACTTACTTTAGGGGAAAATTTAAACTGTATTTGATATATTTACGTCATATGCACTAGTATATATATATAGCTTCAATATATTAATATGCAATTATGCATAGTGACTCTACTTCGCTAGAGGGACAATCAGCAAGAATGTTATATTACTGCTACAATATTAATAGTGAGGCGGTATAGCTTTACCCCCTTTTGGTGTAGCCACTCAAACCGTGTTTTCGTTTGGCGAGGTTAAATGTACGGTTTTTAACAGGAGAGAAAAAGCCAAGAGCGCCCGCAATTAATTGGCAAGTCATGAAAAGAGCGAAAAAAAGAGCAACAAACCGAGCAGCGAGGGAGAAGTTGAGCTGAAAATAAAATAAGCGTCAAGGGCATGCATGTTAGTTTGTCTTTGGAGGTCAAGCTAAGGATGAATTTATTCTACTTTGTTCTACCAACTTTTGCGGAAGTGCTCTCAATAAAGCGAAATAATCAATTTTGTTGTAAAGTAGTACGCCTTTCTAATATCATAACCTTGATAACTTTATCAGAAATAGGTTTATAGCGTTATTTATTTATACAGTTTTTTTTGTGTTGTCTTAAAGGTAATACTGTTTATAATTCTACATTATTGTTCTAATAGGTAATGAGTGATATTTTCCCTGTTAGTAAATGTCAAGCAAGAGCTGCAATTATTAGACAAATTATAAGAGATCACATAAGAGCTAATAACATATAAAACTTTTCGCTTCATAATGCTCTAATTTTGCTTCTGGGGGTGTGCTCTAGAAGCTACAAGTTTTCGCTTTACAGATGTCTAGGAGAGGCAAAAAGACTGGTACGAGTACAAAATAAGCCCGCATGTTGTAAATTTTAATATTGTAAACCATGTAGCATGTCATTTGCAACTTGTGCTTTGACAGCTGTGCCACATACTCGTTAATAGATTATTTATCGTCAACAACCGTGTTTACCGACCACGCGATTTCGGAATTGTGCGAGCTACCGTAGAGACGCCATCGACAAATTTGGTTCGGAAGACGACGTTAGCGTTGTTAAACATGCCTTCTTTCAGCGACACCACGACAAATTGCGAATGCGAGAAGTGAGATCGAATCATCTGACCAATATTCTGAGTGTGCGAAAGATCTAACGCGGCATCAACTTCGTCGAGAATGTACATTGGCGCTGGTTTGAATAGCAGCAATGACAGAATTAAAGATAGCGCAAGGAGCGACCGTTGACCGCCACTCAGTTCTGTCAAGCTCTCTTTCCAAACACCACCGAACGAAACGCGCACTTGGAGTCCATCAAGAATTGTACCTGATACGTAAAAGACACTTGCGAGATTAGAACATCCCTACATGAATTGCGGTTGAAAATTAGAAATATTTACCCTTTGAAGGCGGATCCAGCTTGGCGTGCGTACCAGGTAGCAGCGTTCCAAAAATGGAGCCAAAATCCTTGTTCACTTTTACCCATGTTGTCTTTAAAGCCTCGTTTTTCTTTGCGTCAAGTTCCTTGATGACAGATGTAATTTTTTCCTTGTCATTCTCAATAATGTGTCGCTTGTTCATCAGGCCCTGATACTCTTGCTCAGCCTTCTCAATCATCCCCATGACCTTTTTATTAATCTTCTTGGACAAAGCACCCTGAGTTTCTTTCAGTTCTAGCAGACGTCGATTTGCGGTCGAAGGATTCTTGCGCTGGAAGTCATAATCTGTGTGCTCACGGCCGAAAAATTCCTTTTCTGTGTCAATCCACAGGTGAGTCTTTTCTAATTTTTTCACCATCATCTTAGCATCCTTTTCATCTTTTGCCATTCGTGATATCTTGTGCTCTGCTTTCTTGCACTCAATTTCTAAATCACTCTTCTTACTTGAGAGAGTGCTTAGACGAGCACCAAGCTCCTTTACCTGTTGGTCACTTAGACTTAAATTGCTCTTTCGCTCCTCCAGCTTCTGCGACGCCTTTTCGTATGTCTTCTGCGTTTGAGTGAGCTTGTCTTCCACCTGTTTCTCCTCTTTACGAAGTGCTGCAAGTTCATTTTGAATAACAGCAACGCTTTCTTTATTACCTGCCAGCTCCTGATCAGCAGATTCTGACTCCAGCACAAGCTCGGATAATTCCTGCTGAGCTGTCTTAAGACGCGAACCAATCTTTTGTGTCTCTTTTTTTGCCTCTGCAAACTGTGTCTCCAGTACTCCAATCTTTGACTGGCGTGATGTCTTCAAATTCCTAATGTCAACATCTAAGCTTTGAACTTCCTTCGCTAAGTGGACAACAGCTTCCTTCTTCGTAGCCAATAGCTCTTTATCCATAGCATACTGCGCCTCAGAAGAAGCAACGTCGCGCTCTAACTGAGCAAAGACACTTTCAGCAATGCGTTCATCAAGCAAGTGCAGCTCATGCTCCTTTAGCTCTATCTGGTGCTTCAACTGACGAAAATGACCAGATTGCTAGACGCACAAAAGCACAAATGATTAAACACGAAAGCACGAACACTTCAAACTCATCAGACCTGTTTCATATCACCCAGGGCTCGAGAGCAGTTCTGATACTCACGACGCATGTCGCTGAGCTGCCGCGTACGATTTATGAGCTGGTGAAGCTTTAAGAGGATTGGTTTACCGCTGGATGGCGCAGAACCTCCTTGAAGAGTACCAGCTGGGTCGTAGGAGTCCCCATCGAGTGTTACTGTTCTAATCTTGATATCCCGGTGAAAGGTGACGTTCTTGGCGAGCTCACTAGTTTCACAGATAATCGAAGAGCCGAACGCGTACTCCATTGCTGGCAAAAGTTCTTGCTTAAACTGAATCAATTCCATTGCTTCCCATACTTTGCAACCTTGTTGCTGGGCTACTTGCCGGGCCTTGTCCATTTTGCGACGGTCTACAGTCTTACGTGAAATGCGGTTAAGCGGAATGATTGTTACACGATTCATAAGACGGCCAAACTTTAAGATGTCTTTGGCAGTCTTCTCGTTGTCCACTACGATTTGATACAGCTTTCCGCCAGCGGCAATTTCCAGAGCAAGTGCGGACCAATCGTTCTTCGTTTCAAGCAAATTAGCTAAAACACCCATAACGCTTTCACGCTGAAAATTGCGGTATGGGTCCGTGAACTTAAAATCCAATCGACTCGACAGTCCTGATGAGATCTCGTCAACTTCCCTCTCCGCACGCATCATTTTCTCTTGTAAACCTTGAACGCGCTCGTGCAGCTTGCGTTCTTCGTCAGGATTGAAGCTACAGGTTAAATGATCAACTTTGCTCTTTAATTGCTCCAGCTCAGTGACTTGATGCTTACGCTCTTCATCCATGCTACGATTGTTCGTGCGCGTTTGCTCAATTTCCTTACGCTTGTTCTTGATATTTTCCTCCATGTGCTTAAGTTTTAGATTAATCTGTTTGATGACAGTATTACTTTCCTGCAATTCACGCTGTTTCGACGAAAGCCGCTCCGATAATGACTCGTCACTATTTCCGCTCTGCTCCATACCTGCATTTAGCGCTTGTATCTGATGCTGATAATTATTTGCTGCTGTTTCTTTGGCAGTGTAAGCCTCCTCAACTCGATCTACGTTCGTCTTTGCCTTTTCAATTTCATTAGCAAGTTTGGCCATAGTTTGTTCAGTCTCTGTTTGTTGCTCATTCATACTAGTCTCTGCAATAATTTGCTGTTCGATAGAGGCCCTGCAATGTTTTAGTTTTGTGGTAAATTTGATCACTTCTTTGCCAATCTTCTCCACGTTGTCCTTGAGCTGCTGAAACTCCTTGCCCATTTTCTTTTCTCTTTGCTCGTTCAATACTTCAATCTCAGTTTCAATCTGCTCAATCTCTTGTTCAATCTGCATTTCTTGCTCTTTCGCCGCACGCTGTTCTTGCTGCATCTTCTCAACATGCTGTGCAGTATTCATAAGCGCATCTTGTGCCTTCTGGTAGTCGTGAGCAACACAAAATCGTTGGAGTCTTTCCATTTCCGTGTTGTTGGCTGCCCACTTCAAGTAGTGGGTCTTCTCGGCTCGCAATTTCTCGAGCGTTGGCGTGATCTCGTTCGCCAGAATACTATTAATCTCATCCACCTTTTTCTCCTTTTTTGTCATTGTCTTTAGCGCAGCAATCTTCTTGTTTTCATACATCCTCGTACCTGCTGCCTCCTCAATCATGCCTAGAATCTCGGGAGGCTTCATGTTGAGCACTTTAGTGATACGGCCCTGCATGATAAGAAAGTGCGGATTGTTGACGTTAAGCTGCACAGAGTGAAAGAGATTCTGAACTTGGCTCACTTGAGCCGTATGACCATTGATTAAGTACTTATTTCTGCCGCCGATCACGACCTGACGAGCTACCGAGATCTGCTCGTACTGCTCATAGCCCACAGGCGAAGCCTTTGCGTCTTGATTATTAAAAACGATGGTAACGCTGGCCTTGGTCACGCCTGCCTGACCCTGTTTGTAAACCAGCTCTTGTAAATTGTTAGCGCGAACCTGGGATAGGTTGGTAATGCCCAGCACGAAGCAGATGGCGTCCAGCACGTTTGACTTGCCACTGCCATTGAGACCTGTGATAGCATTAAACCGAGGGTCAAAGCCGCTTACAACGGTACGCGTAGCGTACGACTTAAAACCGTCTAAGATAATCTCTTCGATGTACATGGTTGAACGAAAGACTGCAAGTGCGGGTCTTCATTCGATTTCTCAAAATATAGCGTTTAAGAACTCGGATATTTGTGGCTAATCACAGCTACTATTGATTATTTACATTGCTTGCTGCAAGAGTGATGGTGGAGTTGAAGCGGCAACCACGCCTGCAACAAATGAAGCTCATAATGTGGAGATACTACAGCATTTGCGAAGAGCTGTAAGCCACTTTGAGCTTTATAGCTAATCAAAGTAGTATTATTTAAAGAGCTGGTGAGTCTATTGGGGCAAGACCGAGCAGCGGCATGTGATCGAGAAGCGGGTGTAGCCTCGAGAGGCAATTGCGGCCGAGCATAGCGCCATAGCTGCGCAGAGCTTGAAGCAAAACAGGAAGCTGCAGCGCTGTGACACAATTCGATAAAAAATGGAAGGAAAGGCTGTGAACGTGGCAAATGAAGCGCAGAAGCAGGACTACGACACATCGAGCACGCAGAGCTATCAACCAAGATCCAGCAATTTGCGTACGCAAACAAGGTTCGATTTAACCGCTGAGCGGATTAAGTCTATTCTGCGAAAGAATGCTATGGCCGCAGCGCGTAGAAGAGCTGAAGGAGCTAGAGGGCAAAATAGAGAGTGGAGAAACGTAGACATTAAGCCTAATACCAATTACCACACAGCACGTCGAATTTGCTATGTCTTCCATAAGCGTGCAAAGTGATGACTTTTATTTGAAATGTATTACTGATTGAAAAACCTCCAGAAAACGGTTTAATTTTCCATTAGAAAAAGGTAATCGAAGCACATTTACCATGTAATATGCAAAACAATTCGGCATTCAAACTATGAGTCGAAAGTCTTGCGTTGTTGTATAGAATTAGCTTGAACAACATAAGAGCCTTGCTTAGCAAGGCTTAGAAGCAGACTTGAGCTCTAAAAGCTTTATAATCACAGCTATTAAAAACGGTCGATGTGAAAAAATTGCAACTTCAAGGTATATTCACATTTATTTTTCTATTCGATGACACTGCAGCGTGCTGACGTCAGCATAGTCCTGTGTATCTTGTGGCGTGCTCATGACATTGAGTTCGATCCTGTAAAGCTTTCTACAAAAGTGCGTTGCGTTCGACAAATTTGAAGAGGAGGATGCCGCGTTCGACGACCGATAATTTGTACCTGCGTAGAAAATATATCCTGTATAAAGAGTTTGTGATAATTATCGAGTGATTATGTTACAAAATCCTCTCCTAAAGATTTTGACTTGGTATCTGTAAGATTGAAATCTTGACTTGACAAGTGTATGCCATGTAGATGCTACGTGTCGCGCTCTGAGGAGTTGGCTCATTCTTGAAATAGTGAAAACAGGGTAGAACTTGGATTCACGATGCGCTTCCTGCACTTGATCAGACCCGTCATGTGCGTGCTACCCGAAGTGGAGCAGCCCGACCGTAAAATACCGTTTCGCGAAAAAGTGTTGTGGACGATAATTACGCTCTTCATCTTTCTCGTGTGCTGCCAAATTCCGCTTTACGGCATCCAGACGTCCAAGTCGTCGGATCCTCTCTACTGGATGCGAGTGATTCTCGCTTCAAACCGAGGCACGCTCATGGAGCTTGGCATCAGTCCCATCGTGACCTCGGGACTCGTTATGCAGTTACTCGCGGGATCCAAGATGATTGAAGTCGATCAGTCCCTCAAAGAAGACCGTGCCCTGTTCAGCGGAGCCCAAAAGCTTTTCGGCATCCTCATCACTCTTGGCGAGGCTGTGGCCTATGTAGTCTCGGGCATGTATGGCAACATATCTGACATTGGTGCCTTTAATGCAATCCTTATTATCGTTCAGCTACTTTGCGCCGGCGTGCTGGTCATCATTCTAGATGAGATGCTGCAAAAGGGCTATGGTCTTGGATCCGGCATTTCGCTTTTCATTGCTACAAACATCTGTGAGAATATCGTCTGGAAGGCTTTCTCGCCCACGACTATCAACACTGGTCGTGGTACTGAGTTTGAAGGCGCTATCATTGCCCTGTTCCATTTGCTGATCACTCGCTCGGACAAGCTACGTGCACTCAAAGAAGCTTTTTACCGCCAAAACTTGCCAAACATTACGAATCTGCTGGCTACGATGTTCGTGTTTATTGTGGTAATTTACTTTCAGGGATTCCGCATCGACCTTCCAGTCAAGTACCAGAAGCTCCGAGGTCAGCAGGGCACGTATCCCATCAAGCTGTTCTACACTTCCAATATGCCAATTATCCTGCAAACCGCACTAGTTTCCAACTTGTATTTCATCTCGCAACTGCTTTACCGAAAGTTTAGTGGCAACTTTCTCGTACGTCTTCTCGGTGTGTGGCAGGATGTCGAAGGAAACGCTGGACAGACTGTGCCCGTTGGTGGCCTCGCCTACTACATGTCGGCCCCTAGCAACCTGGCTCAGATCTTGTATGACCCGATCCGATTCGTTATTTACGTCGTCTTTATCCTCGGCTCGTGCGCGCTCTTCTCGAAAACCTGGATTGAGATCTCTGGCTCGTCAGCTCGTGATGTTGCGAAGCAGCTCCGTGACCAGCAAATGGTCATGAAGGGTCACCGTGACTCGTCCATTGTGCACGTGCTGAATCGCTACATTCCAACGGCCGCCGCGTTTGGTGGCATGTGCATCGGCGCGCTCTCTATGGTTGCAGACCTATTGGGCGCTATCGGTTCTGGCACTGGAATACTGCTGGCTGTGACTATCATTTACCAGTACTTTGAGACCTTCGCCCGCGAGCAGGCCGAGATGCCTCTAAGTGGTCTGTTTGGTTTCTAGGCGATTCAAGTCCCAAGGTTGTGTTGCAATGCATTGATCCAACAATAGTGTAAGCACCGTACTTCTGGCCACGATAGACGACGAGAGAGATGAGATGATAAATATTCCAACACGTTGTCCCCGTTCAACGAGCACTATCAGGTGCTCTTTGCTGACTTTAATATTAGAATTTAGTTAGGATTATCAGCAAAAAGCTGAGTGATCAAGATCAGAGGCCATTACCCGCTGCTTGGTTCGTGCACGAGCGAGGTGGACGTCATCTTGATCACTCTTAGGTGCGCGATGGAAAAGTTGGTCTTCTCATTTCTTTTTAAACGTCGATTATGTAGCAAGGAAAGCGGATCTTATCTTTAAAAAATAAAAAAGGATTCCTAAAGCATGTTAATCATCTTAGAGGGTCACAACGCCCGTCGATTTGGGTGTGCAGGAGGTCGACTAAATTGATATGGTGCGGTAGTAGACTCTTCTGACCCAAGACCTAAGTGCTGAAAGCTGCTACTTCTCGTAAACGAGTTGTTAGAGCCATTTGCACTGCCACAGCCATTCAGGATGAAGCTGTTTGAGCTACTAAAGCTGCTGTTTCCATTTCCTCCGTCGCGACTCTGACTGACCTGTTTAGCTTTCGCGCCAGCCTTTAATGTCTTGTACCACTTGTCGTACTTTGCAATGCGGTCATCCTGTTCGTCCATTAACAAATGTATCACGGGATACATGACTCACTTATACCTTAATTTAAACTATTACCTGTAGCCTCGCTTCTTCCATCAGCCGAGTGATTGTCTCTTCCTGCTTTTTTAATTTAATTTCAAGCACGGAATGATCCCTGCAGGCAAAGGAAAATGTCAGCGGAGAGAGCAATACTTTTTTCCGTCCAACTTACTCTAATGCGGCGCACGGCTGTCGGGATACTTCAAGACCAATATTTCGCTGTCTTCGCCACTCTTCAAGAGCTTTCTTTATCATAATAAGCTACACGAAAGACGTTACTTTATGCTGCTTGTCTGCCAATTTAGCTAAAAGACATACCTTCTGCCTGTAGTCTTTCTTGAAAACGTCCATAGACTCGCGAATCTCGCGGTTTTCAGCTTGGATATTTGTCAACGCCTCGCATTTCTTAAGAGAAACTCGTAAGATCAAGCAACACCCGGCATCAGGAAGTAGTAATCCGAAAGTATTCGTCCTACCTTCACAAGCTTGGTGTTTTCACTACTAAGAGTTTTCACTGTATTCAGTAGCCGAACAATCTCCTTTTTTTGATGGGTTACAGTCTCGAACAAAGCGTCGTCTTTTCTCTGGGCACCTTCAAGCCTACCAGCACCCTCGCCGAAAGTCAATCCGTCTTTCTTTTGATATTGCGTCGATCGATTTGCATTCAACTGGTGTTCGCCACTTGGTCGTGAAAGATTTAGAGGTGCTCTACTGCCAAGCTGCTGCTCCACTAGTCTGAATTGTAAATGAAATCGTTTACATGAAAATATAAAAATCAGTTTCACAACAAGCCGTACCTTTGCCTTTGGTTTCGCCTCCTGGACGCCACTGCTGCCCTTAAGGTTAATTCTCCATCTACAGCAGTCGCCCCTAATCCAATATGAGTACTGCACCATGCAATAAGAGTAAGCAAGGAGAACCAGCATTACTTTAAATTGATGATTATTCCCAAAACGTCATTACATACCTCATCTTTTCCGGCAGCAAACAAAAGGAATCGCCCAATGACGATGACAGATGTGACGACATCATCAATTGCTTAAACAGACCACTTTAAATCAACTGCCAAAAGTTACGGTTAATTCGTCTACGTTAAACTCACCTTATTAGCCGACCCGGGACTCGATAGTCCGATTTCATTCAGCCGCCTCCACAATTCCTCCATCTCCGCAGCAGCCACATTCAATTGAGTCTCTGCCTTCTCTGTATCCAGAGGATCTAATCGCGCCACTTCCAAGTTTTTATTTTGCTCTGAACTGCGTTCTCTCTTGTCTTCACTTTGGCGGTCCTGCGTCTCATTGATTATCTCTTCCGTCCCCTTTGGACTGGAATTTCTAGCACGCGCCATCTTAGCCCTGTACTCATAATTATCAGCTAGTAGCAGTAACGCTTTCATCGTGCGCTTGTTTGATATGCCTCGTGAGGCCAGTAGAAACTTTTCGCTGGCCAAAAGGCCTTCTTTTTCTGCTTCGGCGTGCTGCATCATGGAGCGAATATAATGTAAAAAGCACGTTTGAGCAGAACACATCAGGAAACACGCACATCATCACGGCGGAAAGCTTGTTCATGGCGACATGCATGAAATTGCGCCTGGACAGCGGGCGCCGAGCTCTCGTATTCTTCTGACTCTTCGGTTTTCCAACCCATTTTAATTGTCTATTTGTCACTTCAAAAATAAAGTGTTAATTACAACGCACTTTACTCTTTTTTTTGGTTACACCCTTCCCCGTCAGATTGTTGACACCGAGTGAAACATTCGCTTCATTTCCTCTTTGAGGTCGAAACCCAAACAGCTAACCGTTCGGTTGTGTTTTTCTTTCATTTGTCTCATGACAATCAAGCGTGAGTCACAGACTCTTAGCACTTTCCTCGACGATGAGGGAAAGGCGGACTTTGAAAGTCACTCTCCATCAGAGGAGGAGGAGAAAGAGCGTCGTTCTTACAAGCCTCTCCTCCGGATGAAAGTCAGCGAGCCCCGAATCCGTTCCGAGAACGTGGTGCCGCCGATGTCTTAACTGCATTGAGCACGACATGGGACCCTGAGTCCAATATCATTACGAATCCGCTCGATGAAGAGCAAGAGCGGACAATCCTCTTAGAGGAACAAGCTCGTCGTCGAGCTGACGAGATAGGGAAACCTAAAGCTCATAGTGAATATAGATTCTCTTCGCTTAGGGCCGATGAGCGTCTCAAAGAGATAGCGGGTCACAGCTTGGCCATCTGTAACTCCGATGACACGGCGAGAACGCCGGAGGAAATAGCCGCTCGCGACGCTCTTCATGAACGATACCTTATGCCAAAGGTAATGACGCGTGGTCAACACCTGACGCGTTTACGTGATCAAGCCCGTGGAGCTTCGGTGACCTCCATAAGGGAATGTCCGATCTTTTTGTTTCCAAACGAAACAAGGACTGAAAACAAAGTCTCATTTGAGAACTGGGCCCGCCGCCTCCGTATTTGGAATATCAGAGAGTCTGCGGATGGGGCTGGTGTTCGTTTGGAACGGAAGCTTCGCTCGATTTTGTCAAACTTAAAGCCAAATGCCATTTACGTTCGGCATTTATGCCACAAAACGAAGACAGGCCTAGCCGATATTTCAGTGCTTCGATTGACCGTACAACCATGGATCGAAGTCGCACTGAGGCTATAGATCCACCTAATCACACGTCTAGTGGTGGGAAGCGTCGTTCGACGCGAGTTTACCCTGAGCTTGGCGATCAAAAACGTCAACGGCGTACGGGCAATCTTGCCGAAGTGGTATCTCAAACACCCAAGAGTGTTTAGAAGAGGGGTACCCTAGCCATTTCACCAGAATCTGGTGTTGGCCCTTACGGAGACGTCGCTTTAAGAGTCTCCACAAATGATACTGAAGGTTTTCCAGCACATCTAGCAGCTTGGGAGGGGGCTGAAGTCTCGGCGGAAGCATTTGATGCTCTAAAGCACGAGGTGTAACGGGGCACTACGACTTGTACTGCTTCAGTACAAGTCCACTTCGCACTGCTTCAGTACAAGTCCACTTCGCACTGCTTCAGTACAAGTCTACTTCGCACTGCTTCAGTTGCGAGTGGTGCCTTGCGTCACTTAACGTACACTAGTACGCGCAGAGGAAGACTTCTCTTTAAGAAAATTACCTTAAAGAGGGTTAAATGAAAACTGTATTAATATAATTAAGTTTCTCTTCTTTCTATCTGTTAATGCTAACTTAATTATAAACTAATACTAAACATGCAATTGTAATCTTATCTGTCTCTCTCTCTTTGTTTACGTGTACAGCTGATTAGTCTGCGAGATAAATAGATATAACGGCTTATACCTATTTCTGGGTAAGATTTCCGAGCATTACTACATAAATGAATATTCTCCAAATATTATCTACCTTTTGAATAATATATTAATTAACAACCTTTCGTGTAAACTTTCATGTAACGATACACCCCATTACATCACCGCTCCCTTGAACGACAACCACTCAGACTGTCATTGGATACAGTGGTCACTGTGTGACCACTTAATTAAAAATGATGTTGATTGGTCAGAACCGTCATTTTAAATTATATCGCATGAAGAATAAATCCATGCAGGGTGCTGGTAGTGCGGCGCCTTCGATTGCGGTTCATGCAGCCGCGGGTGACGCACTAATGTCTCTTGCGGCAGACGGAACGTCTGCCGTAGTATCTTCTTCTCGCGCAATACTAGATGTTGCGGGTGAACGTGGTGGTTTACCACGTGAATACGACCCCTCTTTGGAGGTCGACTACGAATGCGAGTCGGACGAAATGGCCGACTCGGGGAGAATAGAATAGTCGCCTGATAGGCGCCAGGCGGCTGACTATGAGCCTTCGAAAGAGAGGGCTCACGGAACGGTCAACTGCACCTGTTTCTGTGCAAGGTGATGACTATGGCATTAGCCATCGTAATTAAAGTTCTTGTGGTACCCCTGCTTCAGTGGTACCACTCAGAGGATCGTAGACACTAAAATGTCTTGTCTCGCCCCTGAAAAGAAGCCGTGGCTTTTGCCTGAACGGCTAATCAATAGCTTGTCTGGAGAGACTACTCCTCACAATAAATATCCCTTATTTATTGCGACAAAGCTACATGGCCTTGATCCCAGCGCGAAGAACTTTTGCGCTGAGGAAGATTTCTATCTCGATGCTTTTCTAAAGCATCGATGGTTTAGTGGCAATAATAAGCGAGATAAAGTCTCGCTTATGCAAGGTTGGAGCGCGTTCATTCGCAATGTCAAAGACATTGGACGCGAAGCTTGGCTTCAAAGACTTAACGCGATTCGCGTTAAGTTTGAGAAACGAACTCCAACCGGTGCAAAGTATAAATTGCATCGGTTGTCACGTGAGGCTGGGCTTCCATGCCTCACGTGGGGTGATTCCTGTCCGTGTTCTGTTGGCAACACGAAGTGAGTTAAAGGGGATGTCTATTCCCTTTCTTCGCACTGGAAAAGGACTCGCATCTCTATTGAGATGCGGGATGCGATTGACGTGTTGCAGTCGATTTACATGCGCCAGGGGCGCGTGTTTTCCGATAGGCCTTCTGAACCATCGGGTGGGTCTCGTCATACTGATGGACGAGGCCCTTAACGTCAGCAATCAGCTGGGAACGAGGTTCCCAGCTGTCATGTGAAGGTGGATAACCTCGCCAGCGAACAAGATAACTCGTTCGCTGGCCCTTCACATCACGATGGTTCTGGATACGTTCCACAAGGAAACGTTGATCACCGGGGGAATCCACCAATGGTTGTGGTGGAGAAGGAAAAATTAGATCCGAACCGTATGTCGGATCTAATGTTGAGGATCGATAAAATCGATCACTTCCTCCATGAATTGGACGAGGGACTTGACCACGAGCGCGGCAAGCGTCGCTCGTTGGAGCAGACGGTGCAGGCTCACCATATCGAGCGGTTGGCAGACCGTTCGAAGAGTGCGTACTCCATGTTGGAGTACGAGCAGAAGTATCATGCTGTTCGCGATGAGCTGTCGTCAGCTCATCGTAGTTTCGAGGATATTCGGAACCGGCATGAGAAACTTCAGGTTCAACATGAGAATCTGGTACGCGACCACAAGAATCTTTAGGGATTCTTGAAAAGGGTGGTCAGATCCGTCCTCGGAAGAAGCCGCGTACTGATGGTACGGGCGGAGCCGACCAACGTAAAACGTAGGATGCGTTCGCATCCTACGTGGCAATTCTATTGTGTACGCATTGCCTCTGCGATGCAGTACACGGAAAGGCCCAATAAACTTGGGTAGTACTTTACTGCTACCCACATTAGTGATAAATCGCTTAAGAAGGTTTACCGTAGAGAGTAGCACTAGGTCATTAATTTTGAATGAATGAACATTTGCTCTTCCATGTTTGTCTGCATTCTGTTTCTGTCGGTCCACTGCGTTAGCAATGGAATCCTGAACGAAACGGATTATTGATTCTCGAGTTAGCAAAAATTCTTCTGCTGACTAATTTGTTTAGTCTTTTTCAGTTCGCTTTGTGCGCACTGCCATGAGATCTTTCTCATCTTCGATGTCGATATCTTCGACATCGACATCACTCGCGTCTTTGTTAGCTTCGACGCGTGATGATCATGAGCCATAAGTGGTTTTGCTCGTGCGAGTCCACCCCCCTTAAACTAGAGGATCCCTCTGATTGGGTGGGTATGCGAGGATGGCGTAAGCCATTCACAAAGAACGGTGTATGCGTTGTAGACGCATGCACCGAATTATTGATGGCGAATTCGACCATCGGTAAAAACTCGCTCCAATTCGGATACGATTGGACGTAACCTCGAAGTATCTCTTCGAGGACGCGATTTACGCGTTCTGTTTGACCATCCGTTTC
>NC_090619.1:3759480-3773449 GCF_004359215.1 Bremia lactucae
TAGAAGTCTAGTAACTTCTACCATTTGAGGGGATTTCTCCTCAAATACGTGGGGACCTCTTCCCTCAACGTCTTCCGAGTGTGATTGCGCTATCACAGTCGGGTCCACTACGGTCGACTCTCTACTCGACCTTGGATCATCGTGTTGTCCTTTCTGGGCAACCGGTATACTCCTTGAATGTCGCCCACTAAGCGTACATTCATGTCTCAATCCACTCGACCTTTTCGAGTGGTGGACCTTCGGCGCTGCCTGTGCATTAACACAGCCGCCGGCAGCTGACTCCACATTGTGATTGGTAATCACACTGTGATCTTGTGCGGTTGTACTAACGACCGTACCACAAGTGAGGCCATCGCACTCACTCGTAGTACATCCACACGCTTGTGGACGCTCCAAGACGTTCATCAGATGGCCATCTGATGAACAAGTGGCAGGCATCTTTACGGATCGATGCTGCCAGCTGATCCTTGGCTCGTATTTTCTGAGCCAAGGTAAACCCAGGATGACATCAAATTTGTCATCCAAATCCAGTACGATGAAATCATCATCATACTGTAAATCTCTTAACGTGTAGTGAAATTTCACTACGCGTTTCATCACTGTTATCGATGCGCCTGTCGCTAGACGCACCGTCATCCTCGTTGGAGGGATGTCGCGCTCAATATATTTGAGCCTACTACTCTTTAGTGACTGGCGACGAATAAAGTTATTCGACGCTCCGCAGTCCACAAGGGCTTTAAGTGACAAATCATTTTTCACTTTCAACTTCAAGGTGATGAGAGATACCTCATCGCCAGGTGCAGAGACACATTATGATTGTGTGTCTGGAGCAACTTTCGCCAAGAGCTTAGCAAATTCTCGTGAGGTTGCTGGATCAGTAGGGCGTTGACCTCCTACTGACTTCGACAGATTTTTGGCGGTCCGCCTCGCTATTGCGATTTAACAACGTCGGACCCGCGACCGTTGCCCTTTTTGGCATATAGTTCAAAATTACGTTCAGTACCTTTCGGTGCTAGGCGTGGGGCACTACACTCATGAGCGTAGTGTCCTAATTTTTGGCAGCCATGGCATTTCTGCGATCGCTTATTGTTCGGAAAGCGAGGTCTCTCGCTTTCGACGTAGGAAAGATCCATGGGTTCTGGACCTCTTAATTCGTGTCGTCTTGGACGACGATACGTGGACGGACTAGCTTGAGTCTGTCTCAAGCTAATGTCCTCCTGTTCCGCTACGGATATTGCTTCTTGAAGCGTTTCCAGTTCCAAGCGGAACAGGTGGGTCTTTATAGGACCATCCGTAAGACCTTGCATGAAAACCGTAATTAAAGTGTGTTGATGGACCGGGTTATTTGAGATACAACTCGCTAAGAGTCGTATGTGCTGGGCATATGCGTGAACATCACACTTGCCTTGCTTGAGTTTATGAAGCTCTGAACGAGCTCTGAACTCAGCCCTAGGCGGTTCAAACGTCTGTTTGAGCCGGGCTTTATAAGCCTCTAGCGACCTAAAGACATATGAGTCGCGCAACTTAAGGCCCAACGCCCAAGTTTTGGCACGACCTGCCAAGTTTGATTGAGCGAATGCGACTTGCATTTGCTCCTTGACGATGTGACGTGCCCTTATGGCATCGTCCAACTCGACAAACCATCTCAAGAGGAAGTCTTCTTCGACTCCCCTATACTTAGAGATATCAATCTTTAGAGTTCCGGGACGACGCGTATGCGTCGTCCCAGGTATAGGGGTCTGTACCTGTTGTAACCTCAACAGTTCTGCCTGTTGAGAGCCTTGCTTAATCAGCAAGGCTACTTTCTCCTTCATCTCGTCAAGTTCATGTTGTATGAGCTTGGCGATGGCTGAATGGAGGGCATCTCTGTTCAAACCGGACAGCATGGCCAAGATAGCATCATTCCCTAGGGTCGAATTTATTTATTTGACTGCACTCCTTTCTATGTCACTTAGAAAGGAGTAGCTATCACGCGAAACGTGATGCGTATGCGTATTTCCATTATCATCTAACATATCCATGTTAGATATTGGAAATGTGGTCCTTTGACGGGCTACAAAGTGCTACCGGATGTAACGGGGCACTACGACTTGTACTGCTTCAGTTGCGAGTGGTGCATTACGTCACTTAACGTACACTAGTACGTGCAGAGTAAGACTTCTCTTTAAGACAACTAGCTTAAAGAGGGTTAAATGAAAACTGTATTAATATAAAGTTCTATTCTTTCTATCTGTTAATGCTAACTTGATTATAAACTAATACTAAACATGCAATTGAAATCTTATCTGTCTCTCATTCTTTGTTTACGTTTATAGCTGATAAGTCTGCGGGATAAATAGATATAACGGCTTATTCCTATTTATGGATAAGATTTCCGAGGATTAATATACAAAGTAATAATCTCCAAATATTGTCTACCTTTTAAATAATATATTAATTAACAACCTTAAGTGTTAAATTTATGTAACGAAACACCCCGTTACACGAGGTGCAACTTCTTCGTGAGGCCCTTGCTCGGGTTGAGAGCTCCTTTGAGGCGCTTCAGATCCTTCTTTTGCTGGAGTGTCAGCAATCTCGTTTAAAGGGCCGTCTATACATCCTGGTGAGGATGCAGCAATCCACGGCACGACCGCCTCTCTCGGCGCAAGCGCCTTTCAGTCCATGTGGGAAGGATCCCGATATGACTTAAGCAAGCCGACGTAGAACACTGGGTGTGTACGTAGCTTGCTAGGAAGGTTTAGCGTGTAAGCTAGGCTCTTTCTGGCCAAGGCCGTGAATGGTCCAATAAAGCGCGGGCGCAATTTGGTCTTGAAAACTAAGTTAATAAGTAGGTTTTTAGCGTTCAATAAAACTCGGTCTTCGACCAGATAACAATTAATACAGCTTCTGCCTTTGGCATCTGCTTGTTCTTATCCCTTACATGTCTTAAGACACTTACTCGCGTCGCGAGAAACTCGCTTACTTGTTTCCGAACGGTAAAAGACGCTGATATCAGCAAGCCTATCGGCTTTTCACCCCCACCAAGCCCTGAACCACGCAGTGGAATCGTAAACGGAACCCGTGGGTGGGTAAGACCGCTGACGTAGAACGGAATATAGCCTGTAGAGGCATGTATAGCGTTATTTGACGCAAATTCTATCACTGAAAGCATTGAGCTCCAGCGTTTTGGCGTCTGAGCACACGCACTGCGTGGAATGTCTTTAATGACGCGATTGATACGTTCAGTTTGACCATCGGTCTGCAGATGGTCCGCGGTGGACATGTCCAATCTGGTGCCAAGCTCTCGGAAAATTGATTTCCAGAATTTATTTGTGAAACGGGGGTCCCGGTCAGACACAATTGCCACTGGCAAACCTTGTTGTCGAAACACGCGATCGATGAACAGCCATGCTGTACGTTCACCAACAATGATATCCGGCACAGCCGCTAAGTGAGCCATTTTGCTCAATCGGTCAACAAATACAACTATGCCAGAGTTACCGGCCGAATCATTTGGTAGACGGAAAACAAAATTCATTCTAATGGACCCAACACCCTATAGGTACGGGCAGACTTGCCAGTGGCACAGCAGCATGCGCCGAGCGTTTAACCCGTTGGCAAGTTTCGCATGTGCGAACGTATATGCTGACCCATATATAAAGTTTGGGCCACCAATAAATCTGGCTTACAGAGCCGTAAGTCATTTTTTACCGAGATGACTACCAAGGACACTATGGTGTGCCTCATACAGGATTCGGTACTTTAAATCCTCATCATGAGGAACAACGACGCGCGGAGGATCCGCAGCGTCCGTTCAATAAAGCAATAGTTCGTATCGATAGAAAATCAATTTAACCTTTCACACAAACGTGCCGACATCTTAAAACCCGATTCAAGTTCTTTACAGCTCGTAGCAGAGCCACACACTGATCATCCTTGGCGTAAGCCTAACGGATTAATTCAGTAATAGGCGACATGATTGTCGTTAAATGAGAGAGGTCACAATCCGGCCTGCTTGATAATGCATCGGCCAAAGCATTCTGCTTGCCAGGCTTATACTTAACTTCGAAGTTGTATTCGGCAAGCCATCGGGCCATTCTCTGTGAGAGATGGGGCGACTTGGTCGCCGTGCGTAATGACGCGTGATCTATATATATCCCAAACGGCTTAAAGCCTAGCAGATGAACTTTGAATTTGACGAGAGCATACTTCATAGCAAGTAACTCTTTGTCATGAACTGGTAGTTTTTTCCGCAGCTTTAAGCTGTCTATACTCATTACACGTTCACCCTCATCAACATCTTTTGTAACAGAGCACTGCCAATGGCAAGATATGAAGCGTCACAGATGACACTGAAAGGCATATTTTGATTTGGCAGTGCCAGAACCGGTGCATGGATAAGACAATCCTTTAATGCTTGAAAAGCATCATGTTCTGTGCTAGTTCAGCACCATTCTGTATCCTTTTGAAGGAGATTAGATAATGGCCTGGCCATATCAGCGTAATTTTCGCTGTATTTGTGTGAATAATTGGCGAGAACCAACCACTTACGCAAATCCTTTTGGTTTTTAGGGAACTGGCCAATTTACTATGGTTTTACCTTGGCGGGATCCGCTCTAAGGCCTTGCTACCCAATGAAGCACCCTAAGAAGGGATTTCTTCTGCGCCAAAAATGCATTTAGATGCATTGGCATACAATTATTTGTGCGCATACACTCGAGTACAGCTCGCAAATGGTCTAAATGGTTTTCCATACCCGACGAACCCTGCTACACACGAGTATAGATAAAAATGTCATCAAAATAAGTCTGTGCATAACCTCGATGAGGGCGGAGAAGCTGCGTTACTAGACGATTAAATGTTGCCGGGGCGTTGGAAAGCCCTTGTGGCATAACCAACCACTCCCATAGCGTACCGCTTGGGGTGCTAACCGCTGTAAGCGGGATATCGCTAGCTCGCATGAGCAGTTGGTAGTAACATCGACTAAATCCAGTGCACTGTACATCCCATCATATTGTTCTGAAGAGCATCCTTTCTAGAATGGGAGTTTGTGCTGCTATAGTGGCAGCATTAAGCTTATTATAAACATGTACAATGCGCCATTTACCATTTCGCTTTTTGACACAAAATGCCGGTGTCGAACGGGGAGATTTGCTATCTCGTACCATTCTCGCCTCTTGATTAGCACGAAGAAATCGTCAGTGACATCGCACTGTTCCTTTGGTAAAAACCACTGTCGTGTGACACAGTATTTGGTTCCCGGAACCAAGTCAATCTCATGACGGACACCTCTATCCGGAGGTAGAACAGATGGTGGATTAATACATACCACATCTTGGAATTTTTTAATCAAGGAATAAAATGGATTTCTTAGGATCTTTAAGGATCGATGACCCACTCCGCGCACTAGGTGCAGCTTTTGTGTCATCCTGGTTGGCTTCGTCCAGAAGTGACGATGAGTCTAACTCAATCATAGGTCGAATAACCACCATTTCAGATAAGTTGCCAGCCTTTAAGGCTCGGCCACACTCATCAACAGACATTCCGTCTAGCTCTAATGAGCATTCAATGAAGGGATTGCCACAAGGCTAACTGCTCCCTCAATGCTACCGGATACACCACTAACAAGCGTGTGCATTTGCTCACTCGTATCATTTTGTGAGGGTATAAACGCTTTGCGTTTCTCCTGTCTTGGAGTAGAGACAACGCGCCCCATATAGGTCGGGACTTTCACGTCCCCGAAATTCCCAGCCTGTATTGGTTCTACATCAGGCACGGTGTCTGATTCGACATCCGACAAGAGGTTAGGTATCTCAACTTCCTTATCTAGCGAATGTTTACGTGTTGCTTCACGTGCATTCAAAAAGTTTGATCTTAGATGCCCTGGCGAGCCGTCAATAGTGTCACTACTGACACTCGGTATGGTGCCACCTCGGCCGACCACATAAGACATGCCACTCCACGTATATCAGGGATATTGCACCCTTGATGACTCGGCCTTAGACCTGCAATGCTTTCAGCATTTAGTGAATCGTTATTACAACAAGTGTCACTCGACGGAGTTCGTGCCGTACCACCTCCTTTTTCGGAGTCGGGCTCAGAATTAATGTTTTTAACATTGGAGTTCATTAACTCAGACATACCAATGTCTAGCACACTGTTAGAATCAGTAGTGATTCGCACCAAACCCCCTATGTTACCTACCAAATGTGGGTTCATGACTCTTCAAAAGTTTGCTAGGAACATTGCGCGTGGCGCCTAAGGTCTTAGACCTCCAATCGATCCATGGCTCATGGCGTTCAAGTCAGGCAATTCCAAGGATGCGATCATATTTCGAATATTAATCAAGGACGAGAAAGCGTTCCATGGTGTCAAAGGCCATAAAAGATGCCTAAGCTTAATGGAACCTTAGGAACAGTGACACGAGTCTCAATCGCCAAGCGAATAGTGATTGTATCACTTTCATGCACTTTAAGCGCCTCAGCATATCACTAATTTTCCTTAAGGGAAAGACGTCGAGCATAATTACAAGACGCCCCTGAGTCAACTAAAATTGGCCATGGCTTATCGAAGCCCTTTGCAGTCGCCTGGGCGACCAACAAGCCAGGCTTGTACTCACGCCTCGTGCCATTACGCTTAGAGCTAATTTGGGCTAGGTTTTGTCTACTCTCACCTCCCAGCGATGCAACAGAGCCTAGGTCTTCCCCAGTAGGGCGCCCTGCACCTGCTGGGTATCAACGTTTTCCCGCACCGTACCAGATCTCTGGTATAGGTCGGAGTTGGAGCTCTTTCGAGCTTTACGCGAATGTCTGAGGCGACAGGTCGGACATAAATGTTTCGTGCTTCCGCATATATAATATCTACGGATGCTCTTATGCTGTTTCACACCTTGAAGTGCCTCTTCTCCTTCTTGAACTAGGTTAAGATCCATGGGTTCCGGTCTATTAGACGGCAACCCTGTGCTCGAAGAGGTTTGAAAATTGGATTGATTTTATTACGAGAATCAATGTAGACGCTGCACCGTATAAAATTTTGCTGAGCTGAAGAATAGGCTTAATTTTGACCAACTGGCTCAGTTGCTTCTAGGCGCATCGACTGAACGTGAATTTGTTTAATTAGTTGGTAAGAACCTCGAAAGGGAGCTATTTGAAAGCTGGTTGGACCATTGTACACAGGAGCAAGTTCGCGAGCTACTGAAGATTAAAAAGCTGAATACGAACGAGCTCTTCAAATCACCCGTCACAGGTTTATTTGTTGTACATCACTGAAAGTTCGTCTGCTATGCAGACAGAATGTCTGGAGTGGTTAACTCAGATTTACCAAAGGGAAAACCAGGCGGTACGAATTGCGGCGACGGCCATGTAATACAATAAGATACTTTTATTTCGTCTGCAAATGAATATGTGGAAACGCGAGAGTATGTTAAATATTTTCAAGAGATTTCACTTTGGTCAAGTCAAGTTCTCGATGCAGAAGAATCCATTGAATTCCTTGTGGGTTGATATCGCATATAATCGCTTAGCGAAGCTTGAAGCTGTTAATGTACTGGTGAAGGAAGCACTGTTAGATTACAAGGGTGTTGACAAAGCTTGTACGGTAAGCAGGCGTGCTAACATGAGCAGGCTTAAAGTCGAACCAGCGCGTAGCGCTATGGCAACTGCCTCTTTGATAGTAGCAAGATGGGATCGGAATAAATCCGTCCGGGCAACGCCCTCATTAAGATCCCCATGAAGATACAAAAAGTTTTTCTTGCGCCGGGTCTTGATGCATAGATGCAAGGAGAGTTCTTAACTCCTGGACATAGGATCCTAGGGTTCGTTTACCTCATCGAGTCGCTATGAGCCGTGATCGTATGCGAAAAGCCTGATCACGTGGTGCAAACATGCTGGTCATTTGCGGTTTCAGCGAATCCCATGAGGGGAAAGCGTCGTTTATGGACTACTGCACGATAGTTCCCACCCCATTGCTCTACCTCCGAATTTTCGAAACGACCATAGCCACCTTTTGCCGTTCTGTTAAGAACAAGGCGGAGTCGATGGACATCTCCATCGGCTTAATCCAAAAGGGATATTTTTCCCCTTTTCCCGTCCTTGCATTGACAGCTAGAGGGCGAGCCTTTGGCTTTGAATCAGGTATAGAGATATACCGGGTTGGCATACAGGACCTCTGGTCCCTGGGAGATAATAAACTACCCATGTTCAAGCCAAATAAAGTTTTAAGCTTGTCATAAGCTGCGCGTTGCGCCTCTGAAAGCTCTAAAATCTCTTCCATTCCAGTGAGAAATTAGTATTGTAAGGACTCGGGCATAGATTGACCACAATTGCTACCAGGTGTAGCGGAGCTACCTCGCTCCTGAAGTCAGAGGAAGACTTAGACTCGGAAGTCTCTTAGTTCTATAGAACAAATGAGTTTAACAACTCAGGGAGTCGTACAAGCGAGTATTTTGGATATCAAGTTCGCTTTCATGAGCTTCAACCCCACGGAAATTGGATTGACTTTACCCCTTTCTGCCTAATCGTATATGAATTTCATGCGCACATCACAGTGTTTTGTGCTCAATATGCTGCCTTCACAATCTAACTGCTTGATTACTGCTTGATTGTCCATCAGCATGCTCATTGGCTCCGTCACAGGAAGACCAATCTCGTTTATCATCCCCCGTAAACCCAGCATCCCCCCGTCCTACATGCAACGCCTCGGTATTTTTTGCCTCTATGATGGACAGGGATACTCCAGTCTGCTTTTTGCAGATCCACTGCACGATTACTCCGCTAATGGTAAGTACCCCACCAGTAATCGATTTTAGATCCGACTTGTTTGCCGCGAAGTATGAGTCATTCCAGCTTGTAAGCTTCATTTCGTTATCCTCTGTTTCGATTCTCATGTAAAGTTTAGTGTCTTTTAATGTCTTCAGATATCGGGCAACGCGCTTCGCCAACTTCCAGTCGCTGACGCTGGGCTGGTGCGTATGCCTTGTGGATCGCAAACTGATGGCGGGCAATTTAAAGGACACCCTTAAGTAGTGACTGAAAGTCTCGTACGATTGGCTCTCCATTTCTTCCCCGTTGTTTCCAAATACACTGGTTCTGTTTCGATGTAGTTACTCTCTTCATAGATTGACACCTTCACGCCATTTGCTTGCATCAGCCCATATTGGCTAAGCATCTCCACTATAGCTGCACATTTATCAATCGTGTAAGTCTTGCGTTTTTGAAGTAACTTAAACGCCCAAAAATTTGTTGACTTCGCTCAATTCCTTGATACACAAAACAATCATTGCTTTAAAAAAGTCATCCACCTTGGTCTGGCTAGTGGTTGTGACCAACAAATCATCGAAATTTTGTTGACGGAACGTCGATAAAAATTTCAAAATGTTCTGCTTTGTCTGCCTTCACGTATGCATTAGAAATGTCGCCATGTCTTGCTGGTCCCCCCAACGCAGTGCTAGTACCAGTATGATCTTTACCGCACTTAACCCATCATCGCGGCAAATGTCAAGCCATAGTCGACGCCAAAGCGCTGCTCGTTACCGCAAGCGATGAGTCTAGCTATATACGCTCGATATCACCGTCTGCATCCCTACTTGTTTGAGTGCTGCACGTAACTTCCTGTTTGCGGGAGTTCTAACTCCCACACATTGTTCTCTTCCAAATCTTGCAATTTTATCCATAGCAATTAATCCATTTATCCTTTTGCGCACTTTTCATAGCCTGACCGTAGTCACTTGGGTCTCTCTCGCGGATGCTGTTCACACATTCGTAACTTGCTTCAATTTTTGCTTATCAGAGACATCGCGCGTCTTTCTGGCCGCCGATCTTGTCAAAACAGCATCATGCGTCCGGCCACTCTTTCTTGTGTGATGTTTGAGCCCTTTAACTTGACCAGTCGCTCGTGTCGTCAATTCCTGCGCTGATTCTTCGCGAAAACCTTCAACAGTGTCTTGCAAAGGTGCTGGACGAGTTGTTCGTTCTGCTCCTTATTGACTGTCTCAACATTTTTAACACGTTCTGCTCCTTATTGACTGTCTCAACATTTTTAACATGTTGAGTAACCACAACGATCTTGTCACCTGGTATATGAACCGATATCCCTGAATTCATCACATTCATTTATAATCAGATCACGTTTACGGCGCGCGTCTGAGACTCATTGTAGGCGTCCTGGTGCATAGTGCACGCTGCCCAACAATTACAATGTCGCTTGAAGAAGGTAGGTACTTTGTTCGTCAACATATGCAAAGGTGACTGTCGTCCGAAATTTGCTGCACTTAGGCTTCGATTAAGTATATGGGCCGCATATTCAGCCGCATCACTCCAGCAGCTCAGAGGCAAACCGCTTGCAAATATCATGCTCCGCACCATATTCATAATAGTGCGGTGCATCCTCTCAGCTTTGCCATTACTCGCTTGATTTCTTGGCTAACTAATCTGCCTGTCGATTCCATGGTCTTTGCAAAAGAGGCGTGTAATATATCTCCTCCACTATCCGTTTGCATCATGTGAATGCGGCAGTTAAATTGTCTTTCGAAAAATGCCATGAAGTGTTTAAACTTTTGAGCTGCCGCGTCTTTGCTATCTAACAAGAAACCGCAACAGTAATTCGTCCTATGGTCCACAAAGTTCTTCATGTAGAGATTTCCGAGTCTGTCGCGAGTAGTCATTAGGCCATTAAGGTCAAAGCAGAAAACACCTCCAATATTACTAACCGGTGAGTTTTCCCCACTTTCTTTTTTCGACTGAGGGTTCTTGGTTTGATTACCTTGAGCGCAAGCTGGACAGTTCGCACGCGTCAATCAATTAGTTGTATGCCACCAGCCGGGTCCTTTGCCATTAAATTATCGTGTCGTAATTTAAGTGCGCCAAACTTCTGTGGAAATGCATAAGCGATCCTTTTGGCACATCTCGACTCACTTCCGCTTAGACATGTGCCAGCACTATCATAGGATATATTTCGTTCGTCGGACGCGTCCGCAACCCTGAGATCGCACAAATAGCACGTTATTCATCTTCTCCACGTCAAAAATAGCCGTGCCACTGACTATATTGACAAAAAAGGTTTTGAGGACCCAAGGAGGCAATTACTGACCCTTTAGCCTCCAAGATGCCGTAAAAAGTTTTCTAACGAGGATATCAGCAAATTGAACGTCCGGAAGTCGCACTTAAGTCAACTTTCCTATTACCGTTGTCGTAATTGTGACACTTCTACGCTTCGTAATGCGCGGGAAACTACCGTCAGCTGCAATGCACTCCCTTTGAAAATTTTCTGGGTCCTCCACCATTTGCTCGTCGTTAGCTAAATGACGGCTAGATCCGATGTCCAATATCTAATGTCCTTGTTCAGCGCTCTTGTCATCCACTGCATGCAAAAATCCATGTCATCGCTAGATCTTCTTGGTACCTTGGTTTCTGGAGACGCAGACTTGATGTGCCCAGGATTCCGCAACTGTAACAGTTTCGCACATTCTTGCGCGCGTTTTGCGCCTTTTCTGCACATTTCAGACGTAGTTCACGACGTCTTCCGATATGTTTTCCACGCAGCTCGATCTCCGTCGACAGCGCGAATTGTGCCAATTCCTCTGCTTGACGCAAATAGTCGATTCTTGTCAGATTCAAACGCGCCAACATCGACACTCTCATTGATAGATCGGCGTAATGAACATTATTGTCTTGAACCAAATTGTAGACCACACCGCACGACTCGCTTACTTCGGCCAGATACAATGGTGTTTAATCCAGCTGTGCTTGGGGCTCTTGGTGGCAGTAAACAGTTTCATCTTTTGCGCTGGAGATCTTCGTTGCGAACGTACTAAGCAGCCATTGCATCTACCACCCATCAACTTGGCGATCTCAGCCATTCCAGCGAGATTGTGTCCAGGAACGATATCCCTAACTCCAAGAAAATCCAATCGCTTTCTCAGCAAAAGAGACTTCCTAAACAACCCCCCCCCCGGCAAGAATCCGCTCCCCAGACATTGTGTCGATGTGTCAGATTTTAAGCTTGCGCTGTCTTGCGTCAGACTTTCATGCATTCAACGGGACGTTTTGCGGTACCTGCTGCTGTTGGTACACTGAGGGCGGCACGCAGCGCTGCGGTAGCCCCAGATGCGGCGCCTGTGCCATCTCGACATGTTTAGCCACCCTTGCATACCCAAACTAATTCAGACCATAGTATATTAGTGACGATAAGCATGAAGACCCTGCTTTCGGCGGGGTCACGTGAAGCACGCGTTCCATACGCCGTCCCTGGCCGACTGCCGACTCAAACACGCTGGACTCCCTGTCCGTCGGCTGTTCCTTGGCCTCTTAGGACGCCTCAAGCTTAGCCATCGCTCCGCTAGTCTCGTCAACAAGTCCAACAACCATTCTTCCGTGTTCCGTGGCATCATCTCTGCCTTGACATTTAATTCTTTGCCTTAATGACTGCATCTGTCTTTAGCCCCGCGTGGGGTCCTCCGCGCGGGCGGCATAATTTATTGGACTCATAACCTAATAATTGGAATGATGCCAGGTAAAAGTAGAAGTGTCATCTGTAGTTACTTGCCTGCTACGTATTTTGTCTCTTCGGAATAAATCATCTCGCCTGGAATTTTCGACACAATCCGAAGACAGTAACTCTTTAGAATCCCAACTATTCAGCCGACAGAAACGCTTTCACAGGAATGTCGCTTTATTACCTTCTGCATGAGTAATAGGCATGAGCACAGCTCCCGGCATAAATAAGCATTAATTGCCACCTTGCCTTGATTGTCGTCATCAAGTGCACATAACTTAGACAACAAGAGCATTACAAAGCATAAGCTTCAACACTTGTTGCTTCGATTAAAATTTCCCCATTTTATATACTTCGCCAACGTTTATGGCCTGACCACAGAAATTCGACCTGACCACAGAAATCCGTATTTGCTAAAGACTCGCAAAAGGCGACATATATCTGGTCTTTGGCAAGTTCAATCTGTCAACATGGACCACAATCATGAGCGTATATTGATAGAGAACATAAACGTGTAGCGTTAAAGGTGATATTTTTAGATGTAATAATCGGCGATATTGTATTCGAACGGTCACGATTACGGTTTGTTACATCTTATTTGATTCGCCTCTGGCATATCATCCAAATAATGTTATCAGGCTCAGGACAGCAACTAAAGCATCACACGCCTGGTGAGTGTAACGGGGTGTATCGTTACATGAAATTAACACTTAAAGGTTGTTAATTAATATATTATCTAAAAGGTAGATAATATTTGGAGGATATTACTTTATATAGTAATATCCTGAATTCTTATCCATAAATAGGTATAGGCCATTATGTCTATTTATTCCGCAGACTAATCAGCTGTAGAAGTAATCAAAGAGAGTTACAAGATAAGATAGAGACAAGAATTCATTTACATGTTTAGTATTAGGTTATAGTTAAGTCAGCATTTACAAAGATAGATTAAGAGACACTTAACTATATTAATACAGTTTTCATTTTACCCTCTTAAGTTAACTTGTCTTAAGAGAAGTCTTCCTCTATACGTACAGTGTACGTCACCTAACGAAAGGCACCACTCACAACTGAAGCAGTGTGAAGTGGACTTGTACTGAAACAGTACAAGTCGCAGTGCCCCGTTACACCTGGTAGCACTTGTTGGTCCGTCCAAGGACCACATTTCCCACATTTAACAATGGGCATGTTTAGATGGTAGTGGGAATACGCATCACGTTTCCCCTGAAAGCTACTCCTTTCTAAGTGACATAGAGAGGAGTGCGGTTGAACGAATGAGTTCGACCGTAGAAAACGATGCAATCCTGGCATTGCTGTCCAACTTAGACAGAGATGCCCTCCATTCAACTGTAGCCAAGTTCATACAACATGAACTTGACGAGATGAAGGAAAAAGTAGCCTTGCTGAATCAGCAAGGCTCTCAACAGGCGGAACTGTTGAGATTACAACAGGTACAGACCCCTGTACCTGGGATGACGCAAACGCGTCGTCCCGAAACTCT
>NC_090619.1:3773549-3775914 GCF_004359215.1 Bremia lactucae
CACTCACATCTGAAGCAGTGTGAAGTGGACTTGTACTGAAACAGTACAAGTCGCAGTGCCCCGTTACACTTGCGTTACATCCAGCTGTGTATATTCTTGTCTACACATGTATAGGTAAGATCAACTCTCAATTCCACATGTGAAAAGCTTGGGATCTTGCTGCAACCTCTTCTTACCACTAGGAAACTGCTGATTATCAAGCATCTGACAAACGCCCGGACGTTAGGTGACGCAACCAATTTATATCGAGGATCGCTGCAGATGTTAACATCTCTTCTTAAGGTGTATGGCACACATTTTGGTGAGTGTAACAAGCTGTGGCGTAGGCAGTATATTGGTAAGAAACTTAGCTTCCCGAGACTTTGCTGGAACCGATCTTGATCAACAAAACGACGTGATGTTGTGTCCCCTCCTGGGTTGGCTTAACTGGAATTTATTATTGTTGTCATTGATTGATTCGTTTGCTTGTACCGTAGTCCCTTCGATATTGTACCGTTTAAATATTTTAGTTAACTTCGGGCACAACTCAATTGCCAACGCTTGAACCGAAACGGTTCTTGCGTGATCTGCATAGTGGCAAAATCAAGCAGAGCTGCGTACTTGTCACAGATGACAACTAAGTGGCCGATTTTCGATCGGCAATAGTATTTCCTGAAAACGAATGGATTTCCAGCAGCTCATCGATGGACGAAAGTGTTCTCGAACTTAAAGCTTCAATGTTAACGGGAAACTGAAACTTATTCAATTTTTAAAATAAATTAAAAACTTACCCGAATTACTTAAAATAGAATTCGGCTGACAGATCTATATCTGGTGGCTACCACGCGTATAACAAATTTTTTAATGCTCCTGCCGGTTCTAATTGCAGCAAGGGTATATACCCATTATTTAAATTGTACCACAGTAGCGGTTTACTTCCCGTCATCCGCGTGCACGCCTTATCAGCACTGCGTCTTCTTCAATAATGTTGTATCTCATTCGAGCTTGGATTGGGCAAGCTCTCGGTCATGCGGCGAATGATGTGACGGTCTTTGTCTAGAATTTTTATGGGCAGTTGATGTCTTCACCGTCGTTACCTTCAGTCATATGAGCCGTGACGCCTCAAAGCTGAGGAGAAAGTGCGCTGCGAACTTCTACAAATGGAAGTCATCTAAGATGAATAAAAATTGATGTTGCAGATGCTACTCACATCTGAGACGGTGATAAATGCTTAGAGATACAAGGAGTTCACCTCTGCGGTATTAGTCGCTTCAGAACGATGCGCTGGCTCCCTAAGAATTGTTCGCTTCGTTCACGACTCTGCTATTTTGCGGACGCATAAGACCAGTAAACGAACAAGCATACGACAAGTATTTGATGAATGCTTCGTAATGTGACTCTGTGGATCTGTTCAGCAAAATAGCACTCTAAATATGCGGCGAACATCTTTTCGTTAACACCAAATTCTTTGTCGCGATACATTGGTCCTATGAAGGTCATGCAGTTTGGCGGCAGCGCGTACAAGCCACAGCTACCGTGAAAGATGAGAGAGAGCAACCTTAATCTTTCGTTGATTGCCTTTGCGTGCCAACACTATAATGCTTCTAGTCAGCAAGAACGCACTTACCATCGCTTTAGTTATTGACGAAATTCCTAGAAAAGGACGCCCGTAAGTCAAAGCCCATGTTGGTGATGACAACTAGTAAACAAAGGAGCAAGCGTCGGAGAGATCCACTAACCGCTAATGCAAGTAGTCAGGAATTGACCGATACTGCGAAAACAAACCCTTAGCCGGCCTCTTCATCTCTGAGGTTGCCAAAAGTCAAGTTACTGACGTTATTCACCAATATCATGAATCGCGTGATAATAAATATGCGGCTGGCATTCAGTGGCGGCAATGATGACAATGGCCGCATGAAGGACGGACTCAAGCTGGGTTAATTTTCTTTCATGATGATGCAATATTTCCTCCTTTAAATGATTTTTTTACTTATGCTGTGGCTGAAGCGGCGATGCGACCTCACGGGTTGCATCATAATTATTTCACGTACACTTCGCCTCAAGCAAAAAGGAGACGAGCTTAAGGAAGGCGGGAGGGCCAAGGACGTCATATAGACGAAAAAAAATCTATCACTACCTCGCGCAGGAGACAAAAAGCATAGCTCTCGAGGTTTTGCAGAGGCGTTACGAATCACAATACCTTGCAAGGACACGGTGGTGCACCGGGAGGAAATTACACAACAGTTTTTGTGCCGCAACTGTAACGGGGTGTATAGTTACATGAAATTAACAATAAAAGGTTGTTAATTAATATTATCCAAAAGGTAGATAATATTTGGAGGAAATTACTTTAAATAGTAATTTCCTGAATTCTTATCCATAAATA
>NC_090619.1:3776014-3801460 GCF_004359215.1 Bremia lactucae
ATCCTCCAAATATTATCTACCTTTTAGATAATATATTAATTAACAACCTTTAAGTGTTAATTTCATGTAACGATACACCCCGTTACATCAACAAGATATCTTTTCGCGGCTCGTTTTTTTTTGTTTTTGCGCCGGTATGGTTGCCGTATTCAGCTCATTGTAAGCGTGAGCCACGCGCCATCCACCTGGAAACTTATGCACACAGAAGTTCGGCTGCAGTGAGGAGACTTGCTATCACGTAAATGTTCTGCCTTGGCTTGCTTGTCGAAGAACTTATTGATATAATCGATTTGTTCCGTCGGCAAATGCCATTGCCTGGTCACACAGTACTTGGTGCCAAGTTCCAGATTAAGCTCGTGCCTGATACCCCTATCGTGCGGTAGGCGGCTCGACGCTTGTTCTGGGAACACATCACGGTGTTTCATAGAAGGGGCTGGCTTTCAAGGTATCACAGTCTTGAGCATCGAATTCTTTCTTCTAGCTGGTTTCCAAGACACGTTCGTCCATTGTGGACGTCGAGAAACAGCTCGCCAAGTTCTCTCTTAAAACTGGCGCTACTATAGCGAGAAACTTTACTTCCTCAAGTTCAGACAGGAACATATCACACGACATCTCCGAGAAATTACTATCTCATCGGCAGAATGCAGTGCTGGAGCACTTCAACTGCCTCCGCCATCTTGTCTTCGACGGCCTCGAACATCTCGTTTGAATGTCCGTTCTCTTGGACTAAGCCTGATCCAAAGGTCACTCAACTTGACGTTCCTTTGATCGTATTCATTTTTGAATACTCGTTTTCCGAGTCACCACAACCTTTGACCTGGAAGTGGTCTCTCGGCATACACACCTTTTCCATCAGCACCATGCTCTAGACTCTTTACTGGTTCTTGAGATGCTTGACTTCCTGTCAGCTCGCTATCAACTACCACAGGCTTTCGGCTCAATGCAGAAATATTTGACAAATGACGACTTTTTATTGTCCTATTTAGTAAACCTGCCTCTCCGATCCGGGTAGGACTTTGTGTCACCTGACTTTCTGTCATGACACTTTCAGCTACATCAGGCTGCTGGATCTGGGTAGAACTTGGTTACGTTTGACATCCTGTCAACACACCCTCAAATGTGTTTGACACGAAGTCAGTTGTATAGGCTCTAGCAGGAGCACATACTTTTTGGTGTCCTGCGTAGAGTTGGAAGCTGTGCATGTACACCAGTATATCTATGGTTGGTGTTATTAACATGGCATGCATAGCATAAGATCACACGGACTCTCCATACCTATCACCGTGAAGTTATCTCTACAGGAGACGTCACTAAAGCTGGTGGCGAGTTCAACTTGAGCTTCTATAGATTTTACGAGCGCGCTGTTCACGGTCGCAACGGTCGCCCTTCTTGCTTGTCGTCTTGGCAAAGCGCCTCATACATCGCCAGTCTCTGTTTTAGAGCCTCGAGTTTAACAACATTCTGTGATGCACCCGAACTTACGAGAAGAGTCATCACATGGTCATAGCCTCGTAATTAAGCGCTATATACCAGCAGGGCTGAGGTCCGAACTCTACAAACCTCAGGGACTTTGTTACCCATTGGTTTGATTACTCTGAACTAAGGGGTAGCTTTAGAATCTGCGTCTGTAGAGGATCCTGCCCCTACTGCGTATTTGCATTTCCCGAACCCTCAGTGGTAGATGCACAAATCATGCGTCTTGCACGCTGAATATTGCCATCCTTCTTCGAGTAGGGAGTCCTCTTGCTGGGCGTCTTAGCACCAGCAGGGACTCTGGCATCGCAGCGATCCATCATATGACCGCGCTTGCCGCATTTAAAACAGACTGTGTATACATTGCCCAGCTCCATAGGATTGGCATCCAACCTATCGGTCGACGGATTATACCAAGCTGATGCCGTTGAAGGATTGCTCCTCAGCTTAGGCAATTTGCACTGTCTCTTCATCATACGATGGCAACCTTTTCAAAAAGGGCTTGTCGCGGTTGGCCGTGTCGCAGTCCGTTCATGGACGTAAGGACCTTATTGCGTTCTGCTAACGAGCCCACTGTAATGGATGCCGAGAGCGGGCACATCTCCTGCACATATTCTTGCAGGGATCGCTTCCTCTGTCGCACATCAAAGAAGAAGAGCGGGCACATCTCCTGCACATATTCTTGCAGGGATCGCTTCGCTTGTCGCACATCAAAGAAGCAACACTTCTTTGTTCGGCGGCTAATACACGGCGCTAATCTTTTTTATAAAGATATCCACATGAAGAGAACACCTTACTGTCCGCTGTAAGTGCCTAGTAAGCCCTCTCTGATGCCAGGACATGGCGTACGACACCATCCAGGTGTCCTCCTTAATGATCTGTGCACACGGCATAGATCTACGGCCAACAACCAGTGGGCAATCGTGTGAGCTCCAGTTCAATCAAACTTAAGCGGGTCTATCCGGATGGGCCTCGGCTGATACGGCCGGGCGGAGAGCATATCAACAGTCCTGTTGAGGGCCTTATTTTGAGCCTGCTTACGCCTAAGCCCATCTGAGTCTTAATGACGGAATCTGCAGAAGCATTGCTATGTGCCTCGGACACGGCCATTCGCTGTCCAAGCACAAACGCCTCCAACTGCTCCAACTGAGCAACGTTTTGCTCAGGACCACTGCTCAACAACCTGGACAGGGCTTTCTTACCAAATTCCTTCGCCAAGTGCTCAGACACCTTCCGATGATGTTCGGAGAGGTGCGGAAAATGAGTGCAACCGATATGAGGCTCATCATTACTGACACGTTCAAAGAGGCGGAACATCTAAAGTGACCTCGCACTACAACACACACATTCGGGCACAGCGAGGGACCGTCTTCTCTCACATGCAGCGAGGTCGTTGGAGGGGCACCTAGGAGACCTCACCCAGAGAATTTGTATTTTAGTAAAGCGACGCCACGGATGCGTTTGCCCGTCTTCTCGTGCGCACTGTGTTCTATGAAGTAAATTTAAGACCGATTAATATATTATAGAATCACATATAAAGCCTTTCTACCTAATGATAAGATGCCATATCTCTAGATGTGCGTCCCTACATGGCGAGCGTATATATTTTAAATACATTAGATCGCAGATGACGTTAGACACCATCCCCTTTAATGTGAATGCATCAGTGTGCACCTCATACGCAATGTTGTGTCACTATGTGAACCTCACCCAAGTGATAAATAAATTAACTTAGCATAAATTGATTTCTTCCCGTTAAGTGTACGCAACGGGCGTGTTCATATGGTAGTTAGCCCTCTCCAGAGATAGGCCACAAGGAAAAACAAAGGCTTAAGTACCCACATTTCTTAAATAGAAAGCTCAGAATATATGCCGTTCTCGATTATACGATAAAAAAACAGTCGTTCACATTGTGACCTATTACAGCAACGGCAGCCGATCTGGACGGGTGTCCCGTTGCATAAGTATTAATTCCTACAAGAGGAATAATAAATATAATTTTCCAAGAAAGGAAAATAATAAAGAAGTAGAAAATTATTATCTCGATTAATTTTGACTCAAATAGTTCCAATATTACCAAATTTGGTAAAATTGATGCATTAAGACATTAGCTCAATTCACTGGTTGATTTAAGTCTAAATCAACCCCGTCAATCGTTATAAAACACGATTGTGCGGTGCGCAAGAAGGCGCTATACTTAGTAAGTTATTAATATAATAAGTTTAGTAGTATATAGAAGATCGTTACGTAGGAAGCTAAATATAATAATACAGTTTCACTTTCTTCTATTCCAAAGCCGTTGTCTAGACCTTTACGGTAAAGACCCTTAGATTCATAAGAAACCTTCCTCTGTACCTTTGTGTACGTGAAGTTTTGAGGTACCTCTCCTGCACTGCACCGTGTATGGTTAACTACAGCTGATCAGTACTAGTGAAAGGTGCTTTGTTACACCTGGTAGCGCTTCGTAGCACTTCGCTGTTCATTAAACGGCCTACGCACGTTCCATCCTACATGGACATGTTGAATGAAGAAGGAGGGAGCTTTCCATCCCCTCAAGAAGGCTACACGCCCGCGTGAACGGTTTACTAATTTGAGTGACTTTGAATGGAGAGCGATCGAACGACAAGTTCACTCGTAGGCGGGCCAGCTGTTTGTTCCATGCTGTACACTCTGGGAAGAGGTGAACAGCATGCGGCCATAGCCGAGTTTATACAACACGAACTCGACGGATCCGAGAGAAAGTTTCCGCGCTTTACCAGCAAGGCTCTTAACACGCGTAGATGTTGAGAGAACAGGGTGCTCAACAATTATAACTGTTGAGACAGCAGGATTTACATGCTGCTACCGGGCCGACGCTTCCGCGTCGACTCGAAATCTTAACGATAAATATCTCGAAGTTTGAGGCAGTCGAAGGCGACTCCGTTTTAGGAAGGTTCGTCGAGCTAGATGACGCCATAGAAGCATGCCGTATCAGTGACGATGCGACGAGAGTGAAATTTGGCATCTCCAAATTAGCCGAAAGTGCCAAATCTTGGGCTTGGAGCTCAATCTTAACTATCCATAAGTCTTTGGGTCGTATGAGGTCTTAAAGACCCGGCACATACAAACATTTGAGTCCCCACCTAATGAATTTAGGATTCGAGCAGAGCTCCTGGATATGAAGAAGGGCAAGCGTGACATTCACGCTTATGCTCAGCATACACGATACCTGGTCAATTGTATCGTTGGTCATCCAATTGATGAACAAACACAGGTAGCTGTGTTTATTGTAGACGGCCCTGTTAAGACCCACCTGATCCTGCTAGAATTAGAGTCGCTCGATTAAGCGATCTCTTTAACGGAATAGGGGGACTTCAGCCGGAAACAGGCTTTTGGCCACTCTGGAGCTTATCGTCCACCGAGACGACAAGACAATGGAGGTCCAGAACCCATGGATCTCTCGTATGTAGAGAGCGAGAAACCTCTATATTTAAGTTACAACTGATTACAAAATATAATCGTTGTCAAAACACAGGCCACTACGCCTATGAGTGTAGTGCCCAACAACCAGTGCATAGAAACACTGAACGAAAAGATCGACCTACCTCCTTCTAGGAACAGCGGAGGTCGCGGATCCGACGCTGTTGCGAAATCGCACCGACGAGCCGGATCGTCAAAAAACGGTCGGGGTCACTGATCCAGCAACGTCAAGGAATTTGCAGGCCTTTTGACAAAAGTTGCTTCTCACACATAAACATGTGTATAACTGCCCCAGGGCTAGGGTTAACATCATCGCCTTAAAGACAAAAGTGTCAAATGAATTGCCACTTAAGTCCCTAGTCGATAGTGGGGCGTCGAACAATTTTATTCGACGCCAATCGCTAGAAGATCGCAGGCTCAGTTCATTGAGCGCGGTATACATCTAGCGAGGATAACAGTGCGCCTAGAACAGGCGCATCTGTAACAATAACATGACGTGTAACTGGTATCCAATACACGATAAAGGGTAAACAGTACGACGATGATTTCATCGTACTAGATTTGGATGACAAATTTGACGTCATCCTTGGAATACCATGGGAGTCATTTAAGACAATTCTTTCATACAAGGTTTTGGTTGAATTCAGGGATGTATTTCCCTGAAACAGTTCCATGCGAGTTGTCTAAGGATAAAGGCACTCGACATGAGATCGAGCTCAAACCGGGCTCGAAGTACTGTGTCATGAAGCAGTGGCCACTGCCTCGTGAACAAGTACTTGCGATCGATATTTTTTACCGATCAATTAAAAGCGGGCCACGAAAGGAAGTCAACCTCCCCACATAGCTCTCCGACCTTCCGTGTGCGAAAGGCCACAGGAGGGTGGCGGATAGTGCACGCATTCAATAAACTGAATGCTGCAACGATACCGGCTCAAACGCCGATACCGAGAAAAGACGTAATCATAGACGGTATGTCTAAGAGTACTATCTTTTCTTCTATGGATCTGATGGATGGCTTCTATCAAATCCTTATGCGTGAGCGGGACATCCCGTACACAGCAGTGAGCACCCCCAGTGGGATGCTCTGGGAGTGGCTAGTGATGCCTCAGGGGCTTAGTAACGCCCCTGCAACATTCAACAGATGCGTAACGAATGTGTTGAGACCGGTGCGAGAATTCGTACCGAGTTATTTTGACGATGTAATCGTCCATAACCGGACCATGGACGGAAAGACGGGCGTGGAAGCTCATAAAACTCACGTTCGTTAGGTTTTTACACTTATGCGAAAGCATAAGTTGTACGCAAATCTTAAGAAGTGTATATTCGCTGCAAGCGAAATACTAATTCTAAGGTGCATCGTCGGTAAACACGGCGTGCGCCCTGATCCCGAAAAGACCAAGGCAATCACCGACTGGCCAGTTCCAGTCGATGTCAAGGGACATAGAAAGTTCCTTGGTTAAGCGGCGTACTTGCACAGTACTCTCGCAATTATGCAGAGATGACAGTTCATCTCTCTCTTCTCTTAAAAAAAGACAAAAAGTGGTTATGGAACGCTGATTGTCAGCGTTCATTTGAAGGTATCAAGCAAAGCTTGATGCAATCGCCCATCTTGGCGATTACAGATCAAGACAGACAATTCCATGCAGTCTGTGACGCCAGGGACTTCGCAATCGGCTGCGCGTTAATGCAATAAGATACAGACGGTGCAGAGCGCGTCGTCTGTTACCAATCGCGTCAGCTGCAACCAGCTAAACGCAATTACCCAGTGCATGACAAGGAACGACTTGCCATGAAATATGCACTGGCTAAATTTAGGGTCTATCTCCGAGGAGATAGACCGTTCATCGTGTATAACGGACCTCGTCGTCTTTGTAGACAGACTGAGCAAACTGGTGCATTTAGCACCATGTAAAACATCGATCACAGGCAAGAAGGTAGCTCTCTTGCTCCTGGATCATGTATAGCGACTACACGGGATGTTCGAGCTCATCGTATCGGACTGGAATCCACGTTTTACGTCTGTTTTCTAGCGACATGTGTTCGAGCTGCTAGGAAGCAAGCTATACATGTCGACCGCAGATCATCCCCAGACGAATGGCCAAACAGATTGTGTTAATCGGGGCGTGGTGGATGTCTTACGCACTATACCAACTCCCAAGGATTGGAGCATTCAATTGTCCTTTCTGGAGTTTGCTATAAATAACAGTGTCCACGCCAGTACGGGTGAGACACCGTTTTATATTAACGGACTGCGCCATTCTCGGACGCCAGTCTCGTTTGTGCGCAGCCCGAGTCTTAGTGGGGGAGGGCCCCTCACTATGCTCGGTGCGACAGAGGGTCATAGTTACGTCAATATGACGATGACCCGAGAGGGTATCATGTCAACGCAGAAACTTGCCCAAGTGACCCTGCCAGTTTAGCAGTGGTAAAGAAAATGCGTCCTATGACAGACCTCTCGGCGGTGTCATAGGCGAGTTTGATGCTAAAGCGTAAGCGAGGCTCAACACTATGTGGATGAGCGATTAGCCATCACACAAAAAGTCCGTGACGCGATGGCAAGCGCACAGAACAAGTAAGAAGAATATGCGGACCGAAATAGTCGCAAAAAATGAACGCTTTAGAGTGGGTGAAAAAGAACTATTAAGAACTGCTCCCCTACCTAAAATGCAATTTCTGTACTACCTAGAGGTACTACGAAGTTGTTGCCGCGTTTCATTGGGCCCTCTACGGTGGTAGAAGAGGTTGGAGACCTGAATTATAGGCTCACCCTTCCCCCGTATATGAAGACGCACCCCGTATTTTACGTGAGTCGTCTGAAACGGTATGTAGACCCAAATGAGGTCACATACTCCCATCCGTCTAACGAGACCGATGGTGACGCCGACTGTGAGTCGAGCGTCGTTCGGGTGGACGATGAAGGCGAAAAGCTATCGGACCGACTCCTCTCAACACGAACAGGACTCGGAGAGCGAGAATCATCACGCGAGTAACGCGGATCCCTCAGCATTATCCTCTCAAAAAGGTCCAAGCAAGTCTTCAGTCGTTCGTAACCCTGACGAGCCTTCGCTCGGACATCACATAGATCCGAGGTCAGTCGCGAGACTTGACTCTCGAGATCCGCAATACGTGTTTCACCAGTGCTAAACGCCTGTGACTGAACAGACGAAGGCAAGGCAGCCACGAGTAGGTGGGCGACATTGACACTCCTATCGGGCGCCGCCTGTACTGATGGATGCGGGTGGGAATCAACGCTTTCTTGTTGGAAGGCTGCTTGTTCACCGCTCCGTGAGGCAAAGGTATCAGATCCGTCCAATGGAAAGGTTACCCGAAGAGTTTCTACTCTTGGGAACCGATCGATACCCTACGTATTGATGTGCCCGGCTTGGTGGCTGCCTATGAATAGGAGCACCAGCTGAGGCCTCTTCGCTAATCTCAAATGGACTAGCAGAAGCAGCGTTGTAAAAGAAATAGGGGGTACAGTACCGCCCATGATTTTTTACACATGCAAGCGGGCGAAATTAATTCGTTGCGACCGCTATTTCATCGCATCGGAATGCGGATGAATGCGGCACAAGAATTCCGCCTCGTATTGGTCGAGCGTTTCATTTTAAAGCAACGCAACACGACCGGGATCGGGAAAATACGCCGAAGCGATTTTCCCTGAGCCCTCCATGACTTAAAGACGCCATTATAATTATGTGCGCCTAGAAGTGCGCGCTCTAGGAGCGACGCTCTTGGCCCGTTTAAACGAGGCAATTTAGATGGAGGGGCATCGATGATATGCCACCCGTAGCCACGTTCAAAACGACTGGCTTGTGACACCGACTGAGCACGTTCACGTGTCGTCGGCGGAGCTTTAGGTTAAGAATCCTCTATTTCAGAACCATTATGGATTATGGTCTGTGCATAAGGCGTTGTTGTTTTGCCCAAGGGAGAAGCAGCTACGCCTTTATAGGCAGCGCTCTCATTTTTGTCGCTGCGCTATCCAGCGCAGACGACGAGACAGCATTCGTAAATGTTGCTGTCTCCATGTTGTGAGCCAAGAAAGAAGTTTAGAGGGCAATAATGCGCCATCATCCTTCCTCATGAGCTCGTTTTCCGCATCACTACTATGAGGTGACGGTAACGGTGTCGACTCATTGCAGTCGGCAGTGAGCGACGGATCAACATCCTCACTGTTAAAGTGAGATGGATCCTTAAGCCCTGTTAACGCGACAGCAGCAGTAGCTGTCGCCGTTTCGACTAAGGCATTAGACACTGCCGGCGTGTAAAGCGGCGCGTGCGCTTAGTGCGAGGTTGAGTGGGCGTCTTCGCACACGACCCACCAATATTGCCCCTTTTAGGTGACATCTTTGGCGCCGTGTATATGAACACATGTCCCTAGAGTGATTGAGTGAACTAGCGGCGCGTAAAGCTGCTCGCAGTTCTTCCCTCCTCTTTGACGAATTTATAATGTAATCCGTTCTTAAAGGGGGGATGGTGTAACGAGCTAAAATTGCCCTAATGTTACACAGTCTCCGTCAAGTACACTTGTGTACTTAAGGCGATAGTCAAAACTTAAATTAAATAATTAGACCCACCACTCGGGTGTGGTTCACATTTAAGACCTACCCTTGTGTATGTGATGCAAATAGGCGCAATTCACATTAGGAGGGATGACGCCTAGCGTCATCCGTGATGACGGCTAGCGTCATCCGTTACGCGAGGTACCTAGAAAGATACGCTCGCAATACATATTAGTTTTATCTACAGAGATGACATTTTTGATTGGTAATAATAGGTAGTTCTATTTAATGCGATTAAATTCCGCTCCCGTGACGACACTTTACTAGAGTACTTAGTGCGTTGGGTGAGGTCGCTAAGGCGCCCACCACAATTACCTCACTGCACGCAAGAGAAGCTGGTTTAACCGCTTCCTCGCTATGGTAGGGTGTGTGTCTAAGTAGAGCGTGGCCGCATTACGACGTGCCCGCCTACATAGTCAGCACTCCAGTACTTCAGTTGATCGCACAACCATGGATCGAAACAGCAAGTTGACGCTGAGCGCGGCGCTCAAAAGCTTCACGGGCAATCTTGCAGAAAAGGTATATTAAACTCCCAAGAAAGTTCCGAAGAAGGGTACCCAAGCCACTTCGTCAGATACTGTTATTGGCTCGTTCCAACCGCATAAGAATCAATACAACTTATGCCTTCGGTACCCGCTTGTTCTGTCTGTTTGTCTTGTCTATCAGCCATTGTGTCACGCACATGCCTTAAGACCGGCTAATTCTCCCCCGCCGAGCCCTGAACCACGTAGTAGCATTGTTTCCGCAATGCGCGGGTGCGTGAGATTGTCTACGTAGAGCGAAAACAATCCTGTAGAGACACGCCAAACGTTATTTAACGCAAACTTAGCGCTTTGGTGTTTCAACACAAAACATCTTCAATGACACACAATACGCAGAACGTCGTCAATGACGTTCAGTTTAACAATCGATCTGCGGATGGTCCGCTGTGGGCATGTAAAAATCTGGTGCCAAGAACTCGGAAAATCTATATCCAGAATCTACCCGTGAAACGGGGGCCTCGACCAGAGACAATTGCCACAGGTAAACCCGTGTTGTCAAAACACGCAATCAATGATGTACCTTTATTATCAATGGGTCAGGCACTGCCGCTAAATGAGTCATTTTGCTCAGCCGGTCAACGGACCACGATTCCCATGTTACTGACCAAATTTTTCGGTAGACCACACACAATATCCATACTAAAATCTTGTGGGTATGGGCATACTGGCTGATGGCGCAACAGCATGAGCCGAGAGTTTGACTCGCTGACAAGTTTCGCATGTGCGAACGCATGAACTTACGCATTTATATAGCTTTGGCCTTCAATAAATCTGGCTTACGGAGCCATATGTCTTTTCTTTGCTGAGATGACCACAAAGAACAGTATCATGTGCCTCATCAAGGATTCGATACATTAATACCACATCATGTGGAACAACGATGTGCTGAGTATCCGCAGCATCCGTACATAAAGCAACATGCCGTTGTCGATAGAGAATCGATGAAATCTCGCACGCAGACGTGCCGACAAATTTAATGACCGACTCAGTGCTCTTAAGAGCTCGTAGCAGAGCTAGACACTGTTAATTTTTGGCGTAAGTCGAATAAATTAGTCCAGTAATAGGTGACGTTATTGTCGATAAATGAGAGAGCTCATAATCCGACCTGCGTGATAACGCATCAGTCAAAGCATTCCGCTTGTAAGGTTATTATTCACATCGAAAATGATGTCGGCGAAAAAAGAAAGCCATCGAGCCAATCTCTGTAAGAGATGGAGTGACTAAGTCACAGTGCGTAAATACGCGTGATCTGTATGTATTACAAACGGCTTGGAGCCTAGCAGATAAACTCTGAATTTGACGAGAGCATACTTCATAGCAAGTAACACTTTCTCATGAATTAAAAAAGTTATTTTCTACAACTTTAAGCTGTCTAGACTCGAACGCAATTACACGTTCACGCCCATCAGCATCTTTTTGTAACATAGCACTGCCAATGGCCAATCCGATGCGTCACAGACGACACTAAAATGCCAATTAGGATTTGGCAGAGCCAGACTCGGGGCATGGATACGACTCTTCTTTACTGCTTGAAAAGCTTTATGCTCTGTGCTAGTCCAGCACAATTTTGTATCCTTTTTAAGGATATTAGATAATGACTCAGCCATAGCAGCGTAATTTTCGCTATATTTGTGTAAATAAATTGTAGCGGAGTGTATCGTTACATGAAATTAACACTTAAAGGCTGTTAATTAACATATTATCTAAAAGGTATAGAATATTTGGAGAACATTTCTTTGCATTGTAATTTCCGGAAAGCTTATCGATTGGTACATAAAGGCCATTATATCTACTTTCTCCGCGGTCCAGTCAGCGCTTGACGCGCCCAAAGAGAGAGACAGATACGGATTTGTCACATGTTTTGTATGAGTTTACAATTAATTTAGTATTAAATAGATAGAAACAGAAGAACTTGATTACGTTACATACAATTTACTTTTAACCTACTTTAAAGCAAGTGGTATAAAGAGAGTCTTCCTCTGCACGTACTAGTGAACGTCAAGTGACGTGAGGCACCACTCGCACTGAAGCAGTGCGAAGTGGACTTGTACTGAAGCAGTACAAGTCGGTAGTGCCCCGTTATACCTGGTAGCACTTTGTAGCTCGTCCAAGGACCGCAATTATATCATTTAATATTGACATGTGAGATGATAATGTGAATTCACATCACTTTTCGAATGATAGCTACTCCTTTCTAAGTGACATAGATAGGACTGCGGTCGAACGAATGAGTTCAACCGTAGGGAACGATGCCATCTTGGCCATGCTGTCCGGTTTGGACAGAGATGCCCTCCATTCAGCCATCGCCAAGTTCATACAACATGAACTTGACGAATGAAAAGGTAGCCTTGCTGAATCAGCAAGGCTCTCAACAGGCAGAACTGTTGAGGTTACAACAGGTACAGACCCTGTACCTGGGATGACGCACACGCGTCGTCCCGAAACCTTAAAGATTGACATCTCTAAGTATAGGGGAGTCGAAGAAGACTCCCTCTTAAGATGGTTTGTCAAGTTGGACGATGCCATAAGGGCACGTCACATCGTCGACGAGCAAATGCAAGTCGCATTCGCTCAATCAAATTTGGCAGGTCGTGCCAAAACTTGGGCATTGGGCCTTAAGTTGCGCGACCCATACGTCTTTGAGACGCTAGAGGCTTTCAAAGCCCGGCTCAAACAGACGTTTGAACCGCCAAGGGCTGAGTTCAGAGCTCGTTCAGAGCTTCTGAAACTCAAGCAAGGCAAGCGTGATGTTCACGCATATGCCCAGCACAAACGACTCTTAGCGAGTTGTATAACAAATAACCTTGTTCATGAACACACGTTAATTACGGTGTTCATGCAAGGTCTTACGGATGGTCCCGTAAAGACCCACCTGTTCCGCTTGGAACTGGATACGCTTGTAGAAACAAAATCCGTTGCGGAACAAGGGAACTTTAGCTCGAGACAGGCTCAAGCTAGTTCGTCATCATATCGTCCTCCAAGACGACACGAGTTTGGAGGTCCAGAACCTATGAACCTCTCTTATATCGAAAGTGAGAAACCTCGCTTTTCGAACAATAAGCAATTTAAGAAATGCAATCGCTGTCAAAGTTAGGCCACTACGCTCATGAGTGTAGTGCCCCACGCCCAGCACCGAAAGGTACTGAACGTAATTTTGGACCGTGTGCCAAAAAGGGCAACGGTCGCGGGTCCGACGTTGTTGCGAAATCCCAACAGCGAGGCGGACCGCCAAAATCGGTCGAGGTCAGTAGGGGCGCAACGCCCTACTGATCCAGCAACCTCAAGAGAATTTGCAAATCTCTTGACAAAAGTTGCTCCAGACATCGATCCGTAAATATGTCTGTTAAGTTTTCATCAGATGGCTATCTTATGAGCGTTCTGGAGCGTCCACAAGCGTGTGGATGTAACTACGACTGAGTGCGATGGCCTCACTTGTGGTACGGTCGTTAGCACGACTGCACAAGATCACAGTGGGATTATAAAATCGCACTATGGTGCCATCTGCCGGCGGCTGTGAGAATGCACAGGCAGCGCCGAATGTCCACCACTCGAATAAGTCAAGAAGATTGAGACATGAATATACGCCTAGCGAGCGACATTCAAGTAATATACCGATTGTCAAAAAGGGCCAACACGATGATTCAAGGTCAAGAAGAGAGTCGGTCGTAGAGGAACCGACTGTGATAGCGCAATCACAGTCGGAGGGCGTTGACGGAATAAGTCCCCACGTTCTTGAGAAATTTTTTTCCTCAAATAGTTAATGCTGAAGTGACTAGACTTCAGCATCCCGAGGGATTAATCCCTCAGCAGCCTGTGGATAAATTCCACGATGAAACCGAGACATTGTATGTCTTGATTAATGACGGATCAAGAGTAGGCGCTTATACTCTTGATCTGTATGCGCCTCCAAAGTTAACTTCGGAGATAACTCAATTAAAAACCCTGGAACCCAAACGGTTCTTGAGAGATCTGCAGGGTGGTAAAATCAAGCAGATCTGCGTACTCGTCACAGAGGACGAATAAGTATCCGATACGCGGTCAGCGGTAACTTTTTGCAAAGAACGAACGAATTCTCAGCAGCTCATCGATGGACGAAAGTGTCCTCGATGTGAAGACTCGGAATGAGAGATATACTACTCAATCCTGGAAGTCACTTAAGACAAGCCCTTTACAAGGATTTAATTGAATTCAGGGATGTATTCCCTGAAACAGTTTCATGCGAGTTGCCTGAGGATAAAGGCACTCGACATGAGATCAAGCTCAAACCGGGCTCGATGTATTGTGTCATGAAACAGTGGCCACTGCCTCGTGAACAAGTACTTGCGATCGATAAATTCTTTATCAATCTATTAAAAGCGGGCCATGTGAGGGAGTCAACCTCCCTACATAGCTCTTCGACCTTCTGTGTGCGAAAGGCCACAGGAGTGTGGCGGATGGTGCACGCATTCAACAAACTGAATGCTGCAACAGTACCGGCTCAAACGCCGATACCTAGAAAAGACGTAATCATAGATGGTATGTCTAAGAGTACGATCTTTTCGTCTATGGATCTGATGGATGGGTTCTATCAAATCCTTATGCGTGAACGGGACATCCCGTACACAGCAGTAAGCACTCCCATTGGGATGCTCTGGGAGTGGCTAGTGATGCCTCAGGGGCTTAGTAACGCCCCTGCAACATTCAACAGATGCGTAACAAATCTGTTGAGACCGGTGCGAGAATTCGCACCGAGTTATTTTGACGATGTATTCGTCCATAGCCCGGCCATGAACGGAAAGACGGACGTGGAAGCTCATGAAACTCACATTCATCAGGTTCTTATACTTATCCGAAAGCATAAGCTGTACGCAAATCTCAAGAAGTGTATATTCGCTGGAAGCGTAATAGCACTCTGTGGGTCATCGTCAAAAAACATGGCGTGCGCCCTGATCCCGAAAAGATCAAGGCAATTACTGACTGGTCAGTTCTAGTCGATGTCAAGGAATTTTGAAAGTTCCTTAGGCTAGCTGCGTTCTTAAACAAGAACTCACGCAATTATGCCGAGATGACAGTTCATCTCTCTCGCCTCTTGAAAAAGACGAGAAATGGTTATGGAACGCTGATTGTCAGTGTTTTTTTGAAGGTATCAAGCTAAGCTTGATGCAATTGCCCATCTTGGCGATTGCAGATCAAGACAGACCATTACATGTGGTCTGTGACGCCAGCGATTTCGCAATCGGCTGTGCGTTAATGCAATAAGATACAGACGGTGCAGAGCGCGTCGTCTGTTACCAATCGCGTCAGCTGCAACCAGCTAAACGCAATTACCCAGTGCATGACAAGGAACTTCTTGCCATGAAATATGCACTGGCTAAATTTAGGGTCTATTTCCGAGGAGATAGACCGTTCATCGTGTATAACGGACCTCGTCGTCTTTGTAAACAGACTGAGCAAATTGGTGCATTTTGCACCATGTAAAACATCGATCACAGGCAAGAAGGTAGCTCTCTTGCTCCTGGATCATGTATAGCGACTACACGGGATGTTCGAGCTCATCGTATCGGACTGGAATCCACGTTTTACGTCTGTTTTCTAGCGACATGTGTTCGAGCTGCTAGGAAGCAAGCTATACATGTCGACCGCAGATCATCCCCAGACGAATGGCCAAACAGATTGTGTTAATCGGGGCGTGGTGGATGTCTTACGCACTATACCAACTCCCAAGGATTGGAGCATTCAATTGTCCTTTCTGGAGTTTGCTATAAATAACAGTGTCCACGCCAGTACGGGTGAGACACCGTTTTATATTAACGGACTGCGCCATTCTCGGACGCCAGTCTCGTTTGTGCGCAGCCCGAGTCTTAGTGGGGGAGGGCCCCTCACTATGCTCGGTGCGACAGAGGGTCATAGTTACGTCAATATGACGATGACCCGCGAGGGTATCATGTCAACGCAGAAACTTGCCCAAGTGACCCTGCCAGTTTAGCAGTGGTAAAGAAAATGCGTCCTATGACCGACCTCTCGGCGGTGTCATAGGCGAGTTTGATGCTAAAGCGTAAGCGAGGCTCAACACTATGTGGATGAGCGATTAGCCATCACACAAAAAGTCCGTGACGCGATGGCAAGCGCACAGAACAAGTAAGAAGAATATGCGGACCGAAATAGTCGCAAAAAATGAACGCTTTAGAGTGGGTGAAAAAGAACTATTAAGAACTGCTCCCCTACCTAAAATGCAATTTCTGTACTACCTAGAGGTACTACGAAGTTGTTGCCGCGTTTCATTGGGCCCTCTACGGTGGTAGAAGAGGTTGGAGACCTAAATTATAGGCTCACCCTTCCCCCGTATATGAAGACGCACCCCGTATATAACGTGAGTCGTCTGAAACGGTATGTAGACCCAAATGAGGTCACATACTCCCATCCGTCTAAGGAGACCGATGGTGACGCTGACTGTGAGTCGAGCGTCGTTCGGGTGGACGGTGAAGGCGAAAAGCTATCGGACCGACTCCTCTCAACACGAACAGGACTCGGAGAGCGAGAATCATCACGCGAGTAACGCGGATCCCTCAGCATTATCCGCTCAAAAAGGTCCAAGCAAGTCTTCAGTCGTTCGTAACCCTGACGAGCCTTCGCTCGGACATCACATAGATCCGAGGTCAGTCGCGAGACTTGACTCTCGAGATCCGCAATACGTGTTTCACCAGTGCTAAACGCCTGTGACTGAACAGACGAAGGTAAGGCAGCCACGAGTAGGTGGGCGACATTGACACTCCTATCGGGCGCTGCCTGTACTGATGGATGCGGGTGGGAATCAACGCTTTCTTGTTGGAAGGCTGCTTGTTCACCGCTCCGTGAGGCAAAGGTATCAGATCCGTCCAATGGAAAGGTTACCCGAAGAGTTTCTACTCTTGGGAACCGATCGATACCCTACGTATTGATGTGCCCAGCTTGGTGGCTGCCTATGAATAGGAGCACCAGCTGAGGCCTCTTCGCTAATCTCAAATGGACTAGCAGAAGCAGCGTTGTAAAAGAAATAGGGGGTACAGTACCGCCCATGATTTTTTACACATGCAAGCGGGCGAAATTAATTCGTTGCGACCGCTATTTCATCGCATCGGAATGCGGATGAATGCGGCACAAGAATTCCGCCTCGTATTGGTCGAGCGTTTCATTTTAAAGCAACGCAACACGACCGGGATCGGGAAAATACGCCGAAGCGATTTTCCCTGAGCCCTCCATGACTTAAAGACGCCATTATAATTATGTGCGTCTACAAGAGCGCGCTTTAGGAGCGACGCTCTTGGCCCGTTGAAACGAGGCCATTTTGATGGAGGGGGCATCAATAATATGCCTTCCATCACATAGCCACGTTCTAAACGACTGGCTTGTGACACCGACTGAGCACGTTCACGTGACGTCGGCGAAGCTTTAGGCTCCGAATCCTCTACGTCAGAACCATAATGGATTATGGTCTGAGCATGAGGCGTTGTGGTTATACCCAACGGAGAAGCGGCTGCGCCTTTATGGGCAGCGCTCTCATTTACCGTCACCGTGCTATTAAGCGCAGACGACGAGAGAGCATTCGTAAATGTTGCTGTCTCCATGTTGTGAGCCATGAGAGAAGTTTGGATGGGCAATAATGCGCCATCATCCTTCCTCATGAGCTCGTTGTCCGCATCACTACTATGAGGTGACGACAACGGTGTCGACTCATTGTAGTCGAGAATGAGCGACGAATGAACATCCTCACTGTTAAAGTGGGATGCATTTTTGAGCCCTGTTAGCGCGACAGCAGCAGTTGCTGTCGGCGTTTCGACTAAGGCATTAGACGCGGCCGGCAAATTTACGCGGCGTGTGCACATAGTGTGAGGTTGAGTGGGCACATCTTTGCAGACGACCCACCAACGTGGCCCCATTTAGGTGGCATCTTTGGCGCCGTGTATGTGAAGACAAGTCGCTAGAGTGATGAGCGAACTAGCGGCGCGTAAAACTGCTCGCAGTTCCTCGCTCCTCTTTGACGAATTTAAAATGTAAATTCGTCCTTTAAGGGCGAAATGGTGTAACGGGCTACAGATGCCCTAATGTTACACAGTCCACGTTAACTACACTTGGTGTACTTACGGGGATGGTCAATTACTTGAATTAAGTAATTAGACCCACCACTCGGGTGTGGTTCACATTTGTGACCAACCCTTGTGTATATGATGCACATAGGTGCATTCACATTAGGAGGGATGACGCCTAGCGTCATCCCATCCTTACGCGAGGTATCTAGAAAGATACGCTCGCAAACATATTAGTGTTATCTATAAAGATGACATTTTGTTTGGTAAAAATAGGTATTTTTATTCAATGCGATTAAATATAAATCAGTCTGAACACTCCTTTCTACTTGGTATGTGCGCACGAGGACCCGGATTACCGCTCCAAAAAGACGACACTTTACTAGAGCACTTAGTGCGTTTGGTGAGGTCGCTAACGCGCCCACCGCAACTACGTCACTGCACGCAAGAGAAAGATGTCTAACCGCTTCCTCGTTGTGCTAGAGTGTGTGTCAAAGTAGAGCGTGGTCGCATTGCGACGCGCCCGCCTACATATACTAGTTGCCACTTGGTTTTACGAACCCCTGAATTCCTTGAACTAGGAGTTTATGCTTGAATAGCTTGTACGACTTCCTGAGTTGTTAAACCCATTAGTTCTATAGAACTAAGAGACTCTTTAAGTCAAAAAGTCTTCCTCTGACTTTAGGAGCGAGGTAGCTCCGCTACACCATTCTTGTGCCACTCTCTATTCTGAATCCGTGGAGATGACGCATATTCGTAATACGATTGTGAAGTGTCGAGCGACTATAGAAGTTGGTCAGTGTTCCACATGCCTCTTTAGCGCGCGATGCCGACCAAATCTTGGTCTGGTGCTGGATCTCGACGCCATGGCCTGATGATGCCCAGCGCCTTGGCACCGTTCACAAATCACGCATTCGTAGCATCGTCTCGTCCAGTAGACCCTTTCTCGCTAGGGCTATCCTCATGTTATACTCCCAGTGGTACTCCTCAGGAGGATTTCGGTGCGCTTGCTAGCCATAGCGGGAGAAGGCGACGTTGCAAAAGAAAGGATTGGTTGCGACTGTTGACCTATTAATTAGAGAATAAAATCCGAAGTGAATATATTTGTAAGATCCTTAGTTTGCTAAAAATGAGCTGCCTGAGCGCAAGTTTATATGTTTGCAGAATTTATGAATCTATATTTCTGATAAAACGTTAGTGTAGGCGGGCACGTCGTAATGCGGCCACGCTCTACTTAGACACATACCCTAGCACAGCGAAGAAGCGGTTAACCAGCTTCTCTTGCGTGCAGTGAGGTAGTTGCGGTGGGCGCAATAGCGACCTCATCCAACGCACTAAGTGCTCTGGTTAAGTGTCGTCACGGGAGCGGTAATCCGGCTCCTCGTGCGCACATACCAAGTAGAAAGGAGTGTTCAGACTGATTTATATTTAATCGCATTGAATAAAAATACCTATTTTTACCAAACAAAATGTCATCTTTATAGATAACACTAATATGTTTGCGAGCGTATCTTTCTAGATACCTCGCGTAAGGATGGGATGACGCTAGGCGTCATCCCTCCTAATGTGAATGCACCTATGTGCATCATATACACAAGGTTTGGTCACAAATGTGAACCACACCCGAGTGGTGGGTCTAATTACTTAATTCAAGTAATTGACCATCCCCGTAAGTACACCAAGTGTAGTTAACGTGGACTGTGTAACATTAGGGCATCTGTAGCCCGTTACACCATTTCGCCCTTAAAGGACGAATTTACATTTTAAATTCGTCAAAGAGGAGCGAGGAACTGCGAGCAGTTTTACGCGCCGCTAGTTCGCTCATCACTCTAGCGACTTGTCTTCACATACACGGCGCCAAAGATGCCACCTAAATGGGGCCACGTTGGTGGGTCGTCTGCAAAGATGTGCCCACTCAACCTCACACTATGTGCACACGCCGCGTAAATTTGCCGGCCGCGTCTAATGCCTTAGTCGAAACGCCGACAGCAACTGCTGCTGTCGCGCTAACAGGGCTCAAAAATGCATCCCACTTTAACAGTGAGGATGTTCATTCGTCGCTCATTCTCGACTACAATGAGTCGACACCGTTGTCGTCACCTCATAGTAGTGATGCGGACAACGAGCTCATGAGGAAGGATAATAACGCACTACGGCCCATCCAAACTTCTCTCATGGCTCACAACATGGAGACAGCAACATTTACGAATGCTCTCTCGTCGTCTGCCCTTAATAGCACGGTGACGGTAAATGAGAGCGCTGCCCATAAAGGCGCAGCCGCTTCTCCGTTGGGTATAACCACAACGCCTCATGCTCAGACCATAATCCATTATGGTTCTGACGTAGAGGATTCGGAGCCTAAAGCTTCGCCGACGTCACGTGAACGTGCTCAGTCGGTGTCACAAGCCAGTCGTTTAGAACGTGGCTATGTGATGGAAGGCATATTATTGATGCCCCCTCCATCAAAATGGCCTCGTTTCAACGGGCCAAGAGCGTCGCTCCTAAAGCGCGCTCTTGTAGACGCACATAATTATAATGGCGTCTTTAAGTCATGGAGGGCTCAGGGAAAATCGCTTCGGCGTATTTTCCCGATCCCGGTCGTGTTGCGTTGCTTTAAAATGAAACGCTCGACCAATACGAGGCGGAATTCTTGTGCCGCATTCATCCGCATTCCGATGCGATGAAATAGCGGTCGCAACGAATTAATTTCGCCCGCTTGCATGTGTAAAAAATCATGGGCGGTACTGTACCCCCTATTTCTTTTACAACGCTGCTTCTGCTAGTCCATTTGAGATTAGCGAAGAGGCCTCAGCTGGTGCTCCTATTCATAGGCAGCCACCAAGCCGGGCACATCAATACGTAGGGTATCGATCGGTTCCCAAGAGTAGAAACTCTTCGGGTAACCTTTCCATTGGACGGATCTGATACCTTTGCCTCACGGAGCGGTGAACAAGCAGCCTTCCAACAAGAAAGCGTTGATTCCCACCCGCATCCATCAGTACAGGCGGCGCCCGATAGGAGTGTCAATGTCGCCCACCTACTCGTGGCTGCCTTGCCTTCGTCTGTTCAGTCACAGGCGTTTAGCACTGGTGAAACACGTATTGCGGATCTCGAGAGTCAAGTCTCGCGACTGGCCTCGGATCTATGTGATGTCCGAGCGAAGGCTCGTCGGGGTTACGAACGCTTGAAGACTTGCTTGGACCTTTTTGAGCGGATAATGCTGAGGGATCCGCGTTGCTCGCGTGATGATTCTCGCTCTCCGAGTCCTGTTCGTGTTGAGAGGAGTCGGTCCGATAGCTTTTCGCCTTCACCGTCCACCCGAACGACGCTCGACTCACAGTCAGCGTCACCATCGGTCTCCTTAGACGGATGGGAGTATGTGACCTCATTTGGGTCTACATACCGTTTCAGACGACTCACGTTATATACGGGGTGCGTCTTCATATACGGGGGAAGGGTGAGCCTATAATTCAGGTCTCCAACCTCTTCTACCATCGTAAAGGGCGCAATGAAACGCGGCAACAGCTTCGTACGCGAATCTGAAGAAGTGTATCTTCTGCGCGCCAGAAATCCCAGTCCTTGGCTGCTTTGTTGGCAAGAACGGTATCCGCGCTGACCCAGAGAAGATCAAAGTGATCGACAAATGGCCTGCACCTCAGAACATGAAGCAACTGCGCCAGTGGTTGGGTCTGGCCAATTACCTCCACAAGTACACACGGAACTACGCTGACATGACTCAGCAAGGACGTTAAGTGGAAGTGGGAACAGGAACATGAAGTGGCTTTCGAGTTAGTCAAAAGGAGCTTGCGTGAAGCGCCAGTACTTGCACTTCTTGATGACAACAAGCCTTTCCATTTTGTCTGCGATGCGAGTGATTACGCCATTGGTTGTGCATTAATGCAGCACGATGCCAATGAGCGAGAGAGAGTTATCTCCTATCAATCGCGGCAATTAAAGCTAGCAGAACGGAACTACCCGGTTCACGACAAAGAGTTATTGGCTATGAAATACTCTGTTGTGAAGTTCCGAGTCCACCTTCTCGGTGAAGAGCGCTTTGTGGTCTAAACAGATCTTGCGTCATTGCGCACTGCCGTGAAGACCCCTCACTTATCCAGAGGATGGCACGATGGATTGCATTCTTCTCGGAGTACAACTTTGTTGTACACTACAAGCCAGGCAAGAACAAACATCCTTGCTGATGCGTTATCGAGACGTCCGGATTATGACTCTGGATTGACAGAGGATGTGCCAAGCGCCGCCTGCAAGAGTTGTCCAAGTGATCAAGAATCTGTGCAGTCCAAGCTCGCTCATCTGTTCGTGAGAACATTGCACGAGCATACAAGGACGACGAAGGTTACTGGGAAATGCTGCAGTATTTCAAGAGCCCAACGGAGAATAAGCTGAAAAGGCTATCTCCAATAGCGGGATCACGCACCCACAGATATTCCATCCACGATGGTCTACTCTGTTATGGGATTGACGATGACGACGTGCCAAGAGTTGTCGTTCCAAACGACGAAGAACAAAGGCACCGTCTGTTGTTTGAGTACCACGACAGTCCCCCTGGAGGTCACTTTGGTCGCGAGAAGACTTTCATGAGCCTCTCTCGCGATTATTATTGGCCGCATATGTACAAATAGGTGCGCAAGTACGTCCGTACTTGTGAGGTGTGTCAACGCGTGAAGCCTTCGAGTAGTACTCAAGCACCACTGCGGTCACTACCGATCCCAATTGACAGTTGGAAGTCTGTGAGCATGGACTTTGTGTTCGAACTTCCTCGCGACTCGCAAAACCGGAACGGCATTCTGGTGATAGTGGACCGATTCAGTAAAATGGTTCATCTGATTGCCGTGCCGGATACCATCGATGCGGAAGAGACAGCACACCCCTTCCGATCGCACCAGGCTCTAGACACTGTGCCGGTTCATGCGACGCTTGGCTTTCTGTCAGCTCGCCGTCTACTGCCACATGCTTTTGGCTCTGTGCAGGACATTTGGACGCATGACTACTTGTCATCGTCGTTTTCACTACCCCAGTCTCCACGCGCTAGTGCGTTGGGTGAGGTCGCTTACGCGCCCACCACAACTACCTCACTGCACGCAAGAGAAAGATGTTTAACCGCTTCCTCGCTGTGCTAGGGTGTGTGGCTAAGTAGAGCGTGGCCACATTGCGACGTGCCCGCCTACACTTGGTAGCACTTGAAATTCACACGACCCGCATCTCTGCGTGTGTACGTGAGGATGAGCCTCAACATCGATCGGGCTCATTTCCCCCACATCTCCGAACATTATCGGGAGGTGGCAGGGCATATGGCGCAGGGACTTGGTGAACAAGCCCTGGCCAGGCTTCTGCGTAATCCTCTTGAGCAACATGTTGCTCAGTTAGAGCTGTTTGAGGCATTCGTGCTCGGACAGCGGAGAGCCTCGTCCGAGGCGAAGAGCCATGCTGAGGCGGAGTCCATCACTCAGACTCAGGATGAGCTGAGGCATGAGCAGGCTCGGAGCGAGGCTATCAACAGGACTGTTAAGATGATCTCTGCCCGGCCGCATCAGCCGAGGCCCATTCGGATAGACCCCCCCAAGTTCGATGGAACCGCAGCGCACACGATTGCCCACTGACTTTTAGCCGTGAAGAAATACGGTGTCGCGCAGCTCATCGAAGACGACAGGCGGATGGTGTCGTAGGCTATGTCGCACCTGCGCGGTAAGGCCTCGGAGTGGGCTTATTCGGCGCTTATGGCGGACAGAAAGGCGTTCCCTACATGGGCGATCTTTAAGGAAAAGATTCGCGCCATGTACCTGCCGCCGAACAACGAAGTGTTGCTTCAGACTCGCTTCTTTGGAGCGTGACAGGCGAAGCGATCTCTGCAAGAGTATGTGCAAGAGATGCGCTCGCTGCCGGCGTCCATTACCGTAGGTCCGATCCCGGAGCACATTAAGGTGCCCACGTTGATGAACGGACTACGGCATGGCCTATCGCGACAGGCTTTTTCCAGGAGGGGCCGTTGACGATGGAAGAGGCAATCCAATTGCCTTGGTTGAGGAGCAATCCTACAACAGTGCCTTGGCGACAGCTTGGTATAAGACGTCGGCCGAGAGGTCAGATGCCGCTCCCATGGAGTTGGGCAATGCAGACGTTGTCTGTTATAAATACGACAAGCGCGGCCATATGATGGCTCGCTGCTATACCTGGGTCCCTGCTGGGGCAAAGATGCGCAGCAAGAGGACTCCCTTCCCAAAGGGCGATGGCAAGAACCAGCGTGCGAGACGCATAAGATCTGCATCGACCACCGAGGGGGCGGGAAATGTAGGAGCGCAGTAGGGGCAGGATGCCCTACTGACGCGGACTCTGAAGCTACCCCTAAGTTCAGAGTTGTGGAACAAATGGGTAGCATAGTCCCTAAGGTCTCGAAATTTCGGACCTCAACCCTGCTGGTCTATAGCGTCAAGTAAGAGGCTATGACCAGGTGATGACCCTCCTAGTGGCGTTCAGAAAGAGACCGGCGATATTTGGGTCGCTTTGCCAGGATGGCAAGCGAGAAGAGGCGACCGTTCGTATAGCGAACGGCGCGCTCTAAAGTCGGAGGGAGTTCAGGTAGAACTCGCTTTCAATCTTAGTACCTTCTCTTGTAAAGAGAAGTTCACAGTGCTAGGTATGGAGAGTCCGTATGACCTCATCCTAGGCATGCCATGGTTGGCAAATCACCAACCATGGATAGACTGGCGTACACGCACAGTTGCGAACTCTACGCAGGACACCGGAAAGGATGTGCTCCTGCGAGAGGCCTATGCAACTGATGTCGTGTCGAACACAGTTGAGGGTGCGTTGACGGGATGTCAAACGTCACCAATTCCTACCCAGCTCGTGGAGACTGAGGTAGTGAATAGGACGATGACAAGTAGTCATGTGTCCTATAATCCTGCACAGAGCCAAGAGTCTGCGACAGTAGACAGCGAGCTGACAGGAAGTCAAGCGTCGCATGAACCGCACAGTGCCTAGAGCTTGGTGCGGTTGGAAGGGGTGCGTTAGCCAGGAGTGCAACGGCACCCGCTTCCCAGAAAAAGGTCGTGGTGACTCGAAGAACGAGTACCCGACAGATTAGGACGACACAAAGGCACGTTTAAACGAGTGACCTTTGGATCAGTCTCTAATGAAGAGGACGGGCCTTCGAACGAGGTGTTCGAGGTCGTCAAAGACGAAATTGTGGAGGCATCCTCAGTTAAGGTGCTCCGGCAAGTCTTTAAATCTGCCAAGGAGATAGTAAATCTCCCGGAGATGTCGTGGGCTTTATTCCTTGCCGAATTAAAGGAAGGAAAGATCCACGAAAAAGTCACACCAGTTCCGGAAGAGAACTTGGTGTACTGT
>NC_090619.1:3804850-3805729 GCF_004359215.1 Bremia lactucae
GTTTGGATGGGCAATAATGCCGCATCATCACTCCTCATGAGCTCGTTGTCCGCATCACTACTATGAGGTGACGGCAACGGTGTCGACTCATTGTAGTCGACAATGAGCGACGGATCAACATCCTCACTGTTAAAGTGGGATGGATCCTTTAGCCCTGTTAACGCGACAGCCGCAGTGGCTGTCTGCGTTCCGACTAAGGCATTTGACGCGGCCGGCGAATTAACGCGGCGCGTGCGCTTAGTGCGAGGTTGTGTGGGCGTCTTCGCAGACGACCCACCAACGTGGCCCCTTTTAGGTGGCATCTTGGGCGCCGTGTATAGAAACACGTGCGCGAGAGTGATCGAGTGAACTAGCGGCGCGTAAAGCTGCTCGCAGTTCCTCTCTCTACTCTGTCGAATTTAAAAATGTAAATTCGTTCTTAAAGAGGGGGATGGTGTAACGGGCTAGAGTTGCCCTAATGTTACACAGTCCCCATTAAGTACATTTGGTACTTAAGGGGATGGTCAATTACTAAATAATAGTAATTAGACCCAACACTCGGGTGTGGTGCACATTTGTGACCAACCCTTGTGGATGTGATGCACATGGGTGCATTCACATTAGGAGGGATGACGCCCAGCGTCATCCATGATGACGGCTAGCGTCATCAGTTACGCGAGGTATCTATAAAGATACGCTCGTAATACATATTAAATGATATCTATAGAGATAACATTTTAATTGGTCAAAATAGGTATTTATATTTTAATTCTATTAAATATAAATCAGTCTGAAAATTACTACCTACTTGGTAAGTGCGCACGAGGAGACGGAATACCGCTCCCGTGACGACACTTTACCATAGTTCTTAGTGTGTTGGGTGAGGCCGCTTGCGCGCCC
>NC_090619.1:3805829-3822300 GCF_004359215.1 Bremia lactucae
TGCCACTTGTTCATCAGATGGCCATCTGATGAACGTCTTGGAGCGTCCACAACCGTGTGGATGTACTACGAGTGAGTGCGATGGCCTCACTTGTGGTACGGTCGTTAGTACGACTGCACAAAATCACAGTGTGATTGCCAATCACCCTGTGGAGTCAGCTGCCGGCGGCTGTTCGAATGCACAGGCAGCGCCGAAAGTCCACCACTCGAATAAGTCGAGTGGATTGAGACATGAATGTACGCCTAGCGGGCGACATTTAATGAAGATACCGTTTGTTCAAAATGGACAACACGATGATCCTAGGTCGAGAAGAGAGTCGCCGTAGTGGACCCGACTGTGATAGCGCAATCACAGTCGGAAAACGTTGAGGGAATAAGTCCCCAAGTACTTGAGGAGAAATCTTCTCAAATAGTTAATGCTGAAGTGACTAGACTTCAGCATCCCGAGGGATTGATACCTCGGCAGCCTGTGGATAAATCTTAGGAAGAAACCGAGACATTGAATGTCTTGGTTAATGACGGATCAAGAGTAGGCGCTTATACTCTTGATCTGTATGCGCCTCCGAAGTTAACTTCGGAGATGACTCAATTACCAACCCTAGAACCAAAGCGGTTCTTAAGAGGTCTGCATAGTGGTAGAATCAAGCAGATCTTCGTACTCGTCACAGAGGACGAATACGTAACCGATATTCGGTCAGCGATAATTTTTGCAGAGATCGAACGGGTTCTCAGCAGCTCATCGATGGACGAAAGTGTCCTCGACGTAAAGACTCGGATAGAGAGATATACTACTTAATCCTGGCCCAGAAAGTACGAGCCATGTAAAAATCCGTAGCATCAAGCCGTGACGACGCCTGGCTCTTGTTCATCAGATGGCCAACTGATGAACGTCTAAGAGCGTTTACAAGCGCGTGGATGTTCTACGAGTGAGTGTGATGGCCTCACTTGTGGTCGGTCGTTTGCATGGCTGCACAAGACCTCAGTGTGAATACCCAACACAATGTGGAGTTAGAAACTGACGGCTGTGCACAAGCATAGGCAGTGTCGAAGTTCGACCACTCGAATAGGTTGAGTAGCACGAAACAAGGACGCTTGCTTGAAAAGCAAAATTTAAGAAAGTTTAATATGCCCGTCTATAAGAGACAGTGCGAAAGTCCGAGATCGACTGGAGAGTCGATCGTAGAGGATCGCAACCACAGCTAGAGGCGGCTGGGGAGGATACACCCCAAATAGTTCTGTGAAAATAAATCTCCGGAACCTGTTGTCGAATGTTCCCAGGTACCTTTGAAAATAATATCCAAAGAGAAAACTGATGCAATAAATCTCTTAGTAAACACTAGATAAGTGTAGGCGCTTGAACACTTAACCTAATAGTACATCAGAATTTAACTTCGGAGATAACTCAATTGCCGACGCTAGAACCGGAACGATTCTTGCGTGATCTGCGTAGTAGCAAAGTCAAGTAGATTTGTTTTCTTGTCACAGATGACAACTGCGTGGCCGAATTCAGTCGGCAACAGTATTTCCTGAGAACGAACGGGTTCACAGCACTCATCAATGGACGAAAGTGTCTTCGATGAGAAGGCTCGGATTGATCGTTTTACCTTCCAATCTTGGGAGTCTCTGAAGACAAATCCTTTATATAAAAAATTTAATCAAATTCAAGGATGTCTACTCTGAATCAGTACCGTGTTAGTTGCCTAAGGATAAGCACTCAACACGAAATCGACTTAATCCCAGGTTCGAAATACTGTTTAAGAAGCGATGACCATTGCCTCGTGAACAAGTATTAGCGATAAACAAATTCTTTGCCGGTTGCTTAGCAGCAGGCCATGTGAAGGGAATCAGCTTCTCCGCATAGTTCTCCGACCTTCTGTGCGCGTTAAGCAACAGAAGTCTGGTGGATTGTGCATGAGTACAATAAGTTGCGCTGCAACGGTACCGGCTCAAACGACTATACCACGAGAAGACGTAATCAATGATGGTATGTAAAGACTACTATCTTTTGGTCAAATTGATCTGATGAATGGATTCTATCAGATCCTTATGCGTGAACACGATATCCCGCTCACAGCAGTAAGCACCCCAAGCGGAATGCGATAGGAGTGGCTAGTTATGCCGCTAGCATTTAGCAATGCCCCCGCGACATTTAACAGATGTGTAACCAATCTAAGATCGGCGCAGGTTTGCCCACCGAAATATTATGATGATGTCTTGATTCATAGCAGAGCCATGAACGGAAAGTGGACGTTGAAGTGCATCGTACCCACGTCCGAAAGGTACTTACATTTATGCGTAAGCACAAGTTGAATGCAAATCTCAAGAAGTAAATATTCGCTGCTAGCAAAACATTACTTCTTGGGTGCATCGTGGGTAAACACGGTGCACGCTTGGATCCGGAAAAGGTCAAGGCCATCACCGACTGGCCTGTGCAGTCGATGTAATGGGACTTCGAAACTTCCTCGGCTTAGCGGCGTACCCGCATAAGAACTCACGCAATTTTGCCGAAATGACAGTACATCATTCTTCTTTGTTGAAGGAAAATGTAAAGTGATCATGGAACGCTGATTGTCAGCGTTCCTTTGACGGTATCAAGTAAAGCCTGATGCAATCGTTCATTCTGGCGATTGCGGACCAGTTTCTTGTCATGCACTGGATAGTTGCGTTCAGATGGTTGAAGCTGATGCGATTGATAATACACGACGCGCTCTGCGCCGTCTGTGTCATATTGCATTAACGCACAGCCGGTTGCAAAATCGCTGACGTCACAGAGCACTTGCCATGCAATACGCATGGGCTAAGTTTAGGGTCTGTCTCTTGGGAGATAGACCGTTCATTGTATATATGGACCATGCGTCTTTACGCACAGTCGTTAACAGTCCACACCTCTCGCAAAAAAATGGCGAGATGGTTGTTTTTCTTCAATTCGCGGAGTATAAATTCTCCGTAGAGTACAAACCAGGACAACTAAACGCTGATGCCCTTTCGCGCCGGCTTGATTTTGAGCTGGCTGTGCAAATCAATAGTGAGCATAAGGCCACTGTTGCAACAATCAACAGTGAGCATCGTCACTATTGCATCAATAAGTGTTCCGTCGTCAGCATTACTTGACCAATTTAGGAGACCCTATAAGAAGATAAGGGTTTTTAAAGGTTGATGGATTTCCTAAGAAATCTATTTCAAAAATCCTTTAAAGCATTGTCGAATCGATCCTCAATAGATCGATACACAACTCGCAATGGGTTACTGTATTACACAGCCATTGCTGGCGACAAACCTCGTGACGTCATCCCCACCCATAACGATTTGCGTTTACGCATCATGTATGAGTGCCACGATGCACCAATAAGTGGTTATCGTGGACGTGAGAAAACCTATCTCACGATATGTCGCGACTTCTACTAACCACGCCAGTATGATTTCGTCGCAAGTATATACGTGCTTGCGACGTTTGTCAACGGGTGAAGCCCAGTGCTTCATTCTGTGCTCCGTTACAACCTCTGCCTGTTCCGGCAGAGTATTGGCAGTCTGTATCCATGGACCTTGTCATCTGATTTCCCGACGACGAGCAAAAGACGAATGGTAATCTTGTTTTTGTTGATCGTTTCAGCAAAATCGTACATCATGCTGCAGTACCGCAGTCGATCACAGCCGAAGGCTGTGCTCGTGTCTTTGTTAACACGATATTATGACACCACATGTTACCCCGGGAACTGGTCTCGGATCAAGACCCTTGGTCATACTAGGCCAATGCATTAGGTTAACCTTAGAGGGCAACCAAGGCCTCTTTTCAGGAGCGAATCGCAACGTATTGCGCTCCTCTCCTGTTGGCTCATGTGAACGTTAACTTGGCCCTTGGAGCGATCCCTAGTATCACTCCTATCCTAGTGATGCAAATAGCCCCACCAGCAGCACTCTTCCCTTCGCGACTTCTTAGTTCCTGGCATGGCTTACTAAGGTCACCAGAGTGATCATCGCCCACGGAGTCATCATCAGATGACTCTTACCAAAGCGTCCGACGAGTCGAACAACCTCGTCATCACATCTGTGATTGTCACCTTTAGACAAACGACTCAGCTCCGGGTGATCTGGCGGCCTTTAGAGTATACACTGATTCAGGCGATGCCGGTGAATTGGACCAGTCACCTACAATTGGTGTAGCAGGTGACTTGTCACCGTCACCTGCATGGTCATCGACAGGTTACATGTTCTAGTCACCTCCAATGAGAGTAGGAGGTGACTTATTCCCCACAGCAGACGCATTAACGTCTACTGAAACATTTGCTTTACCAACAGCTGCAATGATCCGTGCAGCTGCCGGGTGTAAGGGGTGTCCCGTTGCGTAAGTATTATATCCTACAAGAGGAATAATAAGTATAATTTTCCAACAGAGGAAATAAATTAAGAAGTAGAAAATTATTATCTCGATTAATTTTGACTCAAATAGTTCCAATATTACCAAATTTGGTAAAATTGATGCAATAAGACATTAGCTCAATTAACTGGTTGATTTAAGTCTAAATCAATCCCGTCAATCGTTATAAGATACGATTGTGCGCTGCGCAAGAAGGCGCCATACTTAGTATGTTATTAATATAATAAGTTTAGTAGTTTATAAAAGATCGCTTCGTAGGAAACTAAATTGCATAGTAGTGTTTTACTTTTCTTTATTTTAAAGCCTTAGTCTTGACACTTTAAGCAAAAGACCCTTAGCTTCACAAGAAACTCTCCTTTGTACCTTAGTGTACGTGAAGTTTCGAGGTACCTCACCTACACTGTAATCAGTGCAAGGTTAACTAGTACTGATCAATTCTAGTGTAACAGGCTAAAGTTGCCCTATGTTACACAATCCGCGTTAAGTACACTTTGTCTACTTAAGGGGATGGTCAATTATTAAAGAGATGTAATTGTACCGACTTGAGTGTGTTTACATTGTGAACCTACCCTTGTGTATATGATGTCCCTGAGGGCATTCACATTAGCAAGGATGACGGCTAGCGTCATCCGTAACACGAGGTATTCAGAAAGTTATGCTCGCAATACGTAAAAGTGTTATCTACAGAGATGGCAATTTAGGAAAATTAAAAATAGGAATTTAAGTTAAGTACGATTTAGTATGAATCAGTCTGAAAACTACTTCCGAGTTCACAAGTGCGCACGTGGACCCGAATTACCGCTCCCGTGACGTCACTAAAATTAAGGCAATTAGTTTGTTGTGTGAGGTCGCTTAGGCACCCACCAACATCCTCACTGCACGTGAGAAAAGACGGTCAAACAGCTTCCGCTGTGCTAGGGTGTGTGCTTAAGTAGAGTGTTGCCACATAAAGACGTGCCCGCCAACACTTGGTAGCACTCGAAATCCTCCCCACGACCCGCATCTCTGATTGTGTACGCGAGGATGAGCCTCAATATCGATTAAGCTCGTTAACTCCACCTCTCTGAACATCATCGGGAGGCGGCAGGGCGGACTTGGTGAACAAGCCCTGGCGAGGCTATTGGGAAATCCTCCTGAGCAACATGTTGCTCAGTTAGAACAGTTTAAGACATTCGTGCTCGGACAGCGGAGGGCCGCGTCCGAGGCATAGGGCTATGCTGCGGCGGAGTCCGTTACACAGACTCAGGATGAGCTGAGGCGTGAGCAGGTTCGGGGTGAGGGTCTCAACAGGACTGTTGAGATCCTCTCCGCCCTGCCGCATCAGCCGAGGCCCATTTGGACGGACCCGCCCAAGTTCGATGGAACTGCAGCGCACACGATTGTCTAATGGCTGTTAGCCGTGCAGCAATGCGGTGTCGCGCAGCTCATCGAGGACGACAGCCGGATGGTGTCGTAGGCCATGTCGCACCTGCGCGGTAAGGCCTCGGAGTGGGCTTATTCGGCGCTTATGGCGGACAGAAAGGCGTTCCCTACATGGGCGATCTTTAAGGAAAAGATTCGCGCCATGTACCTGCCGCCGAACAACGAAGTGTTGCTTCAGGCGCGCTTCTTTGGAGCGCGACAGGCAAAGCGATCTCTGCAAGAGTATGTGCAGGAGATGCGCTCGCTCTCGGCGTCCATAACCGTAGGTCCGATTCCGGAGCACATTAAAGGTGCCCACGTTTATGGACGGACTACGGCATAGCCCATCGCGACAGGCCCTTTTCAGAAAGGTGCCGTCGACGATGGAAGAGGCAATCCCAATTGCCTTAGTTGAGGAGCAATCCTACAACGGTGCCTCGGCGACAGCTTGGTATAAGCCGTCGGCCGAAAGGTCAGATGTCACTCCCATGAAGTTGGGCAATGCAGACGTTGTCTGTTACAAGTGTGGCAAGCGCGGCCATATGATGGCTCGCTGCTATACCAGGGTCCCTGCTTGGGCTTAGACGCCCAGCAAGAAAACTCCCTACGAAGAACCAGCGTGCGAGACGCATGAGTTCTGCATCAATTACTGAGGGTTCGTGAAATACAGGAGCGGGGTAGGGCAGAATGCCCTACTGACGCAGACTTTGAAGCTACCCCTAAGTTCAGAGTTGTGGAACAAATGGGTAGCATAGTCTCTGAGGTTTCAAAATTTCGGACCTCAACCCCGCTAGACTATAGCGCTAAGTACGAGGCTATGATCAGGTGATGTGCATCACAAATTTTGTAAAACTGGCGGCTTTAAGAAAGGGACCGGCGATGTTTGAGTCGCTTTGCCAGGATGGCAAGCGAGAAGGGGCGACCGTTCGTTTACCGAACTGCGCGCTCGTTAAGTTTGTGAGAGTTCAGGTAGAAGTCGCCTTCAATTTTAGTGACTTCTCTTGTAAAGAGAACTTCACGGTGCTTGGTATGGAGAGTCCTTATGACCTCATCCTAGGCATACCATGGTTGCAAAACACCAATCATGGACAGACTGGCGCACATGCACAGTTGCGAGCTCTACGCGGGACACCGGAATAAATGTGCTCCTGCGAGAGGCCTTTGCAATTGATGTCGTATCGAACACAGTTGAGGGTGCGTTGACGATTGAAGGATGTCAAACGTCGCCATTTCCTACCCAGCTCGTGGAGACTGGGGTAGTGCAAGGGCAATGACAAGTAGTTATGTGTCCAATAGTTCTGCACAGAGCCGAGGGCCTGTGGCAGAAGACGGCGAGCTGACAAGAAGTCAAGCGTCGCATAAAGAGGCACAGCGGGCTAGAGCCTGGTGCGGTTGAAAATATTGCGTTGGACAGGAGAGCAACGGCACCCGCTTCCCAGTCAAATGTAGTGGTGACTCGAAAAGCGATTGCCCGACATATGAGGACGATCAAAGGCACGTCTAGACGAGTGATTTTAGGATCAGTTCCTATTAAAGAGGACAGGCCTTCGAATGAGGTGTTCGAGGCCGTCGAAGATGAAATTGCGAAGGCATCCTCAGTTGAGATGCTCCGACAAGTCTTTAAACCTACCGAGGGGATACTAAATCTCCCGGAGGTGTCGTGGGCTTTATTCCTTGCCGAATTAATGGAAGGAAAGATCCACGAAATAGTCACACCAGTTCCAAAAGGGAGCTTGGTGGACTACGGCTCTTCGTCCACAATGGACGAGAGCGTCCTAGAACGGACAAAAAGAAACGGTTCGCTGCTCAAGGCTGGGATGCCTTGAGAGGCAGTCCGTTCTTTGAGGTTCTGTGGAAACATCACAATGTGTTCCCAGAAGAAGTGCCGAGCCGCATACCAGCAGATAGGGAAATCGGGCACGAAATAGACCTCAAACCTGGCACCAAGTATTGTGTGACCAGGCAATGGCCGTTGCCGAAGGAACGAGTCGATTATATCGATGAGTTTTTCGATACCCGAGCCAAGGCGGGACATGTGCGTGGGAGCAAATCGCCTCACTGCAGCCCGACCTTTTGTGTGCGTAAAGCCACAGGTGGATAGCGCGTGGTTCATGCTTACAATAAGCTGAACACGGCGACCATACCGGAGCAAACGCCAATCCCGCGGAAAGATGGCTTGTTGAACTCCAGGGGAAAGTCAAATATCTTTTCCGCGTTGGATTGGAAGGATGGCTACTATTCGGTACTCATGAGAGAGTCCGATGTAGCCGAAACGGCAGTAAGCACCCCAAGCGGTATGCTTTGGGAGTGGCTTGTGATGCCCCAAGGTTTGAAAAACGCACCAGCGACATTTAACCGAGTGGTGGCTCACGTGACGCGTCATCATTGTGCCTACGCGCCCCATTACTTTGACGATGAATTCGTGCATAGTAGGGCCGCGGATGGGCTGAGCGCAATAGAGTCGCACAAGCGTCATTTAGACGCTGTGTTGCAGACTTTAAAGGACGCCCAATTGTACGTCAACTTGCAAAAGTGCGTCATAGGGGTCCCTGAGATACCTGTACTGGGCTGCATCGTTGGTACACATGGTGTACGAGCAGACCCAGACAAGGTAAAATCAGTAAAGGAATGGCCAATCCCACGGCATGTGAAGGATTTGCGCCAATTCCTAGGGCTCGCTAATTACTTGCATAAGTATAGCAAGAATTATGCGGAGCAAACTAAACCATTATCTGATCTCCTTAAAAAGGACACAGAATGGGTTTGGTTAAAAGAACAAGAAGATGCGTTCACATCAGTGAAGCAATCTCTTGTAGAGGCACCGGGAAGGAAAGATCCACGAAATAGTCACACCAGTTCCAAAAGGGAGCTTGGTGGACTACGGCTCTTCGTCCACAATGGACGAGAGCGTCCTAGAACGGACAAAAAGAAACGGTTCGCTGCTCAAGGCTGGGATGCCTTGAGAGGCAGTCCGTTCTTTGAGGTTCTGTGGAAACATCACAATGTGTTCCCAGAAGAAGTGCCGAGCCGCATACCAGCAGATAGGGAAATCGGGCACGAAATAGACCTCAAACCTGGCACCAAGTATTGTGTGACCAGGCAATGGCCGTTGCCGAAAGAACGAGTCGATTATATCGATGAGTTTTTCGATACCCGAGCCAAGGCGGGACATGTGCGTGGGAGCAAATCGCCTCACTGCAGCCCGACCTTTTGTGTGCGTAAAGCCACAGGTGGATAGCGCGTGGTTCATGCTTACAATAAGCTGAACACGGCGACCATACCGGAGCAAACGCCAATCCCGCGGAAAGATGGCTTGTTGAACTCCAGGGGAAAGTCAAATATCTTTTCCGCGTTGGATTGGAAGGATGGCTACTATTCGGTACTCATGAGAGAGTCCGATGTAGCCGAAACGGCAGTAAGCACCCCAAGCGGTATGCTTTGGGAGTGGCTTGTGATGCTCCAACGTTTGAAAAACGCGCCAGCGACATTTAACCGAGTGGTGGCTCACGTGACGCGTCATCATTGTGCCTACGCGCCCCATTACTTTGACGATGAATTCGTGCATAGTAGGGCCGCGGATGGGCTGAGCGCAATAGAGTCGCACAAGCGTCATTTAGACGCTGTGTTGCAGACTTTAAAGGACGCTCAATTGTACATCAACTTGCAGAAGTGTGTCATAGGGGTCCCCTAATACCTGTGCTGGGCTGCATCGTAGGTACACATGGTGTACGAGAAGGCCCAGACAAGGTAAAATCGGTAACGGATTGGCCAATCCCATGGCATGTGAGGGATTTGCGCCAATTCGTAGGGCTCGCTAATTACTTGCATAAATAAAGCAAGAATTATGCTGAGAACACTAAGCCGTAATCTGACCTCCTTAAAAACGACGCAGAATGGATTTGGTTGAAAGGTCAAGAAGATGCAATCACATCAGTGAAGCAATCTCTGATTGAGGCACCGGTCTTGGCGTTGTTAGACGCGGATAAGCCCTTAAGCGGCGTCTGCGATGCAAGTAATTTTGCAATCGGCAGCGCGCTCATGCAGAAAGATGACGACGGCGTTGACAGCGTCATCTCTTATCAGTCCCAGCTTTAAAAGCCGCGGAACTGAATTATTCTGTGCATGACAAATAGCTACTTTCAATAAAACTATGCTCTTGTCAAGTTTCGTGTGCACCTATTGGGCACCGAACCATTTGTGGTTTATACGGATCACGCATCACTGCGGACCGCAATAAACTCACCGAACCTCTCGCCTAGAATGGCAAGATGGCTTACATTTTTCTCTTATTTTTAATTTCAAAGTTGAATTCAAGCCGGGTAAGTCGAATGCCTTGGCTGACGCTTTATTGCCCAGACCAGACTTCGACATAAGACACCAGGAAAGTTTGTCTAGTGCTAAAGCACAGTTTCTGCCGTCAACGTTGGCAGCCATGAAGGCATCCCACGTGACGAGCTCATTAGCTTCCGAAATAAAAGAGAGCTACAGTCAGGACGTACATTGTCGCCTGGTGTTGGATCACTTCAGTGCACGAAAGGTTTGCCTTTCGTCGCACCTGAAAGCTAAGCTAAATCGCTTTAGCTATAGCGATGACCTGTTATGGCATCAGCTGTCACCTTGCGATCCCTTGAGAATCTATGTGCCTCATGACACAGATCTCAAGCTGATGATCTCTCACGAGTTCCATGATGCACCATCTAGTGGGCATCTGGGCCGTGAAAAGACATTCTTACGAGTGTCAGAGGAATTTTGGTGGCAAAAGTATTTTAAATAAAATTTTATTTTTATGACTTGAATTTGGTTAATTTCAGATACACCTATACAGATGGATGGCCAACTATATTCGCTCTTGCGAACAGTGTCAGCGCGTTAAGCTTGCACAGTCCAGCAGTACGCTACTGAAGCTGCTATTGATTCCAACGGATGTTGGAAGTCAGTAAGTCTGGACTTCATGTTTGGCATGCGCCCGACCACAAGGATCGGACGGCACTCGTCGTCTTTGTAGACAGACTGAAAAAATGGTGCATTTATCACCATGTAAAACATCGATCACAGGCAAGAAGGCAGCTCTCCTGTTCCTGTATAATGTACAACGACTATACTGGATGCCCGAGTCCATATATTGGACCGGGATCCACGTTTTACGTCTTGTTTTTGGCGACATGTGTTTGTGCTGCTAAGTAGCAAGCTCCACATGTCGACCGCAGATCGTCCCCATACCGATGGTCAAACAGAACGTGCCAATCGGGTCGTGGCGGATGTGTAACGCACGATAGCGACTCCCAAAGAATGGAGCAAACAGTTGCTCTTTGTGGAATTCGCTATAAATAAGTGTCCACGCCAGTACGGGTGAGACACCGTTTTATATTTAACGGACTGCGCCATCCTCGGACGCTAGTCTCGTTTGTGCGCAGCCCGATTCTTAGTGGGAGAGGGCCGCTCACTACCCTCGGTGCGAAAAAAGAACATAGTTTCGTCAACATGACGATCATTCGTCAGGGTATCATGCCAACGACGGAAACTTGCTCTAGGAACCCTGCCGGTTTAACAGTGGTCAGGATGGAGTTACGACAAGAAATGTCTGTGCTTCTAAATATAAAAGATGTATCGTTAATGTCAATTATGTCCTATGACCGACCTCTCGGCGGTGTAATAGGCGAGTTTGATGCTAAAAGCGGCTCGATGCTTTGTGTATGAGCGATTAATCATCACACGAAAAGTCCGTGATGTGGTGGCAAGCGCGCAGGACAAACAAAAAGAATGTGCTGACCGAAATGGTCGCAAAAACAACTTTATCTCCAAAACAAGTGTTGGAGATAAAGTGCTTTTTTGTGCTGCTTTTCAACCTAAAAATGCCGTTTCTGTACTACCCGGACGTACAACGAAATTATTGCCACGTTACATTGAGCCATTTACTGTGATCTAGGAGGTTGGAGACCTAAAATGTAGGCTGTTTTTTTTTATGTGTACTGATATCAAACATATAATCAACAAAATTAAACAATTTTAAAAAATAAAAATAAAAACCACCCTCCCGCCATACATGAAGACGCACCCCGTCTTTTACGTGGGTCGTCTCAAACGTTATGTAGACCCAAATGAGGTCACATACCTCCAACATATGGTGGAGAGGAGAAAGGCGAAAGACTTGCCTCCGACCTCCTTTTTCCATGGGACTGTAAAAGTCTTGCAGAGCAAGAGAAACCACGCGCGTAATGCGGGTCCCTCAGCATCAATTTCTCCAAGATGTCCAGCCGAAGTTTCAGGCGTTCATAACCCTGACGATCTTCACGCGGACATCTTCGATATTTTAGGTCAGTCGTAATACTTGACCTTCGAGATCTCCAATACGTCGTTCGGCAGCGCTTAACGCCTGCGACTGAACGGACGAAGGTAAGGCAGCTGCAAGTAGGTGGGCGAGATTGCCACTCCTATCGGGCACCGCCTGCACCGATATATGCGAATGGAAAACAACGCTTCCTTGTTGGACGATTGCTTACCACCGCTCCGTGAGGCAGAAGTATCAAATCCTCGTCCAGTGGAATGGTTACCCGACGAGTTTTGACTCTTAGTAGCCAATGGATACCCTACGGATTGATGTGCCCAGCTTCGTGTCTCCTATGAAAAAGTGTCACAAGCCAGTAGTCTTGAACGTGGCTATATGATTAGTAGCATATTACTTATGCCCCTTCTATCTCAATGGCCTCATGCCAACGGGCCGGGCGTCCCTCCTAGAGAACGCTATTGTAGACGCTTATATTTTTAATGGCGGCTATAATACATGAAAGGCTTAGGGGAAATCGTTTGGACGTATTCCCCTGATCCGGTAGTGTTGCCTTCAGATGAAACGCCCGATTATTTACGAGGCGGTATTCACGCGGATTTCGCCCGCTTGCGTGTGAAAGAAATCATGGGCGGTACTGTACCTCCTGCTTCTTCTCACTACGCTGCTCCTGCTAGTCCATTTGAGACTAGCGGAGAGGCCTCAGCTGGTGCTCCGACTGAGCACGTTCACGTAACGTCGGCAGAGTTTAGGCACCGGATCCTCTATGCCAGAACCATTATGGGTAATGGTCTGAGTGATAGACGTTGTAGTTTTCCTGAACGGAGTAGCGACTGCGCCTCTATGGGCAGCGCTCTCATTAATGGTAATGGTTGCTGCGCTAGCCAGCGCAGACGACGAGACAGCATTAGAAAACTTTGGTGTCTCTTCGTTGGGAGCAATGAGCGAAGTTTGGATGGGCAATAAAACGCCATCATCCTACCTCATTAGCTCGTTACCCTCATCAATACTATAAGGTGATGGCAGAGGTGTCGACTTGTTGTAGTCAACAATGAGCGACGGTTCGACATCCTCACTGTGAAAGTGGGATAGATTATCCAGCCCAGTAAACGCAATAGCAGCAGTAGCTATCGGCGTCGTTACTGTGGCACTGATTGACGGCGGCGTTTAACGCGGCGCGTGCGCTTCGCGCGTGGTTGAGTGGGTGGCTTTGCAGACGGCCCACCAGCCTTGCCTTTTTTAAGTGGCATCTGCTGCACCGTGTGAGACAGATAGCAAGAGAGAATAAGAGAACTAAGCGGCACGTAAAGCAGCTCGCTATTCCTCGGTCCTCTTTGACGAATTTGCAAAATGTAAATTCGTCCTTAATGGGGGGATGGTGAAACGGTTTAAAGTTGCCCTATGTTACACAATCCCCGTCAAGTACACTTCGTGTACTAAGGGGATGGTCAATTACTTAAGTGATGTAATTGTACCTACGACTTGAGTGTTGTTAACATTGTGAACGCACCCTTGTGTATGTGATGTTCCCTGAGGGCATTCACATTAGCGGGGACGCCTAGCGTCATCCGTTACGCGAGATATCTAGAAAGATGCGCTCGCAATACATATTAGTGTTATCTACAGAGATGGCAATTTAGAAATTAATAAAAATAGGTATTTAAGTTAAGTACGATAAAATATGAATCAGTCTGAAAACTACTTCCTCGTTTACATGTGCGCACGTGGAGCCGTATTACCGCTCATGTGACGTCACTTAAACTAAGGCACTAAGTTCGTTGGGAGAGGTCGCTTAGGCGCCCACCAACATCCACACTGCACGTGTGAAAAAACATCCAAACCACTTTCTCGCTGTGCTAAGGTGTGCGCTTAAGTATAGCGTGGTCGCATTTAGACGTGCCCGCCTACAACTAGTGAAAGGTGCCCCGTTACATGATCTGCAGCCTTTCTACGTGTCAGTATCAATCAAAGCAGAATACCTTTATTTCTTTTGCACTTTCTTGTCCATCGCGAAATGCCAAGTCATCAATGAGGCGCCATTTATGGGGCTTTAATTCCCTGCTTCAGCGGAACTTCTCAGAAAGTTATGATACTTACCAGCCCTATTACGTACCGAAAGAATTTGTTTCTATTTTTTTAATTCATTCGACTTTGGGTAACTTAAACTATTCAAAAGAGAAAGGCGTGGCAGAAATGAGATATCTAATTCACTAAGCTTGTTCCGATAGCCCAAGTTGCGCACCTGCGAGCCTTTTCAGATGCCAGCAGGTCTATTCATATGGCCAATAGGTGTTATTTGAATGGTCGCTGTAATCACGTATTGTATTTGCTTAGTTTTAGTACTTACTACAAGGAGCTGGTTACGCGCTGCTGCTGTCGATTACAAAGTTAAATAAGAGTCAAATCAGCAGCCACAATAATCTGTAGATAAAGCAAGGAACAATTTAACACGCAAATGTCTCGAAAACATAATCATCTTGCATCATTGCAATTCCTCTGAATACGGCGACTCGCAATTATCTTAATACGGGGTTGTTTCTATTCGTGCGCTCAAAGGCTACGTTGATATGGGCCCTATGGCTGAAACTTCCTTTGCCCCTATCCTTGCGAGCGTTAGTACATATATCAGTTCTCAAATTAACGCTGCTCTGTCGGCGAGCAGTAGTTCATTCACTTTTCAGATGCAGTAGAAGCTGTAAGTGCTGCCTATGTAGGCGGTCACGACTTAATGCGGCCACGCTCTACTTAGTACACACCCTAGCACAGCGAGGAAGCGGATAGACAGTCTTCTCTTGCGTGCAGCGAGAGTGTTGTGGTGGGTGCCTTAGCGACCTCAGTCAACCCACTAAGTACTCTAGTAAAGTGTCGTCAAGGGAGCGGTAGTCCGGCTCCTCGTGCGCACTTACCAAGTAGGAAGTAGTTTTCAGACTGATTTAAATTTAAACGTATTAAAAATTAAAGCCTATTTTTACCAATCAAATATGTCATCTCTGTCGATAACACTATTATGTATTGCGAGCGCATCTTTCTAGATGGATGACGATTGATATAAAGCCGGTAAATCTTTAAAAGATTTATCGGATGGATTCATCAGATCATCCATTAAACGCAGAAGGTCTTTATCTTCGGTGTAGGCTTGTTTTATGTCATCAAACAAGATTGATGACGGAACACTCGTAGTGAGTGTTGCAACAGTGAAATTATTTCACTGCTGGAGTGCACTGCCGACTCGAAATCGGGTTGGCGTGATAACGCATCAGCGATGACATTAAGTCGTCCTGGTTTATATTCCACGGAGAAATTAAATTCCGCGAAAAAGGATAACCACCTCCCCGTTCTTTGCTAGAAGTGATGACTATTTACGGCCGTGCGTAATGGCGCATGGCCCCGTCCGACCCTTATGATCGGGCGGCATGCCAAACATGAAGTCCAGACTTACTGACTTCCGCCAGTTGGTTGGAATCGGTAGCGGCTTCAGTGGCGCACTGCTGGACGGTGCAGGCTTAATGCGCTGACACTGTTCGCAAGAGCGAATATAGTTGGCCACCCATCTATATAGGTGTGGCCACCAAAATTCCTCTGACACTCGTAAGAATGTCTTTTTACGGCCCAGATACCCACTAGATGGCGCATCATGGAGCTCGTGAAGGGTCATCAGCTTGATATCTGTTTCGTGAGGCACATAGATTCTTAAGGGATCACAAGACGACAGCTGATGCCATAACAGGCCATCGCTGTAGCTAAAGCGATTTAGCTTAGCTTTCAGGTGCGACGGAAGGGAAACCTTTCGTCCACCGAAGTGATCCAACAGCAGGCGACAGTGGTCGTCCTGACTGTAGCTCTCTTTTCTTTCAGAGGATAATGAGCTCGTCACGTGGAATGCCTTCATGGCTGCCAACGTTGAGGCCGAAATCGTGCTTTACCACTAGACACACTTTCCTGGTTACTTACCTCGAAGTCTGGTCTGCGCGATAAAGCGTCAGCCAAGACATTCGAATTACCCGGCTTATTTTCAACTATGAAATTAAATTCAGAGAAGAATGTGAGACATCTTGCCATTCTAGGCGAGAGGTGCGGTTAGTTTATTGCGGTCCGCAGTGATGCGTGATCCGTATAAACCACAAGTGGTTCGGTGCCCAGTAGGTGCACACGAAACTTGACTAGAGCATACTTTATTGAAAGTAGCTCTTTGTCATGCACGGGGTGATTCAGTTCCGCTGATAAGAGATGACGCGGTCAACGCCGTCGTCAACCTTCTGCCTGAGCGCGGTGCCGATTGCAAAATTACTTGCATCGCAGACGACTAAAGGGCTTATCCGCGTCTGGCAATGCCAACACCGGTGCCTCGACAAAAGATTGCTTTACTGATGTGAACGCATCATCTTGTTCTTTTAATTTAAAACCATTCTGCGT
>NC_090619.1:3825312-3840388 GCF_004359215.1 Bremia lactucae
CTTAACGAGCGTGTTGTTCGCTAAACAAGCGGTCGCCTCTTCTCGCTTGCCATCCTGGCAAAGCGACTCAAACATCGCTGGTTTCTTTCTTAGAGACGCGAGTTTCACAAATTTTGTGATGGTTCCGAATCCACTAGGAGGGTCATCACTTGGTTATAGCCTCTTACATGAGCGCTATAGACCAGCAGGGTTGAGGTCCGAAATTTCGAGACCTCAGGGACTATGCTACCCATTTGTTCCACAACTCTGAACGTAGGGGTAGCTTCAGTGTCCGCGTCAGTAGGGCATCCCACACCTACTGCGCTCCTGCATTTCCCGACCCCTCAGTGGTCGATGCAGAACTCATGCGTCTCGCACGCTGGTTCTTGCCATCGCCCTTTGGGAAGGGAGTCCTCTTGCTGGGCATCTGGGCCGGCCCCAGCAGAGACCCTGGCATAGCAGCGAGCCATCATATGGCCGCGCTTGCCGTATTTATAACAGACAACGTCTGCATCGCCCAACTCCATGGGAGTGGCATCTGACCTCTCGGCCGACGGCATATACCAAGCTGTCGCCGAGACACTGTTGTAGGATTGCTCCTCAACCAAGGCAATATGGATTGCCTCTTCCATCGTCAACGGCCCCTTTCTGAAAAGGGCCTGTCGATGGGCCATGCCGTAGTCCGTTCATAAACGTGGGCACCTTAATGTGCTCCGGAATCGGACCTACGGTAATGGACGCCGACAGCGAGCGCATCTCTTGCACATACTCTTGCAGAGATCGCTTCGCCTGTCGCGCTCCAAAGAAGCGCGCCTGAAGCAACACTTCGTTGTTCGGCGGCAGGTACATGGCGCGAATCTTTTCCTTAAAGATCGCCCATGTAGGGAACGCCTTTCTGTCCGCCATAAGCGCCGAATAAGCCCACTCCGAGGCCTTACCGCGCAGGTGCGACATGGCCTACGACACCATCCGGCTGTCGTCTTCGATGAGCTGCGTGACACCTATTTCTCCACGGCTTAAAGTCAGTGGACAATCGTGTGCGCTGCAGTTCCATCAAACTTGGGTGGGTCTATCCGAATGGGCCTCGGCTGATGCGGCTGGGCAGAGATCATCTTAACAGTCCTGTTGAGAGCCTCGCTCCGAGCCTGCTCATGCCTCAGCTCATCCTGAGTCTGAGTGACGGACTCCGCCGCAGCATGGCTCTGTGCCTCGGACGCGGCCCTCCGCTGTCCGAGCACGAATGCCTCAAACTGCTCCAACTGAGCAACATGTTGCTCAGGAGGACTACCCAGGAGCCTGGCCAGGGCTTGTTCACCAAGTCCCTGCGCCACATGCCCTGCCACCTCCCGATAATGTTCGGAGATGTGGGGGAAATGAGCCCGATCGATGTTGAGGCTCATCCTCACGTACACACGCAGAGATGCGGGTCGTGTGAATTTCAAGTGCTACCAAGTGTAGGCGGGCACGTCGCAATGCGGCCACGCTCTACTTAGCCACACACCCTAGCACAGTGAGGAAGCGGTTAAACATCTTTCTCTTGCGTGCAGTGAGGTAGTTGTGGTGGGCGCGTTAGCGACCTCACCCGACGCACTATGTACTCTGGTTAAGTGTCGTCACTGGAGCGGTAATCCGGCTCCTCGTGCGCACTTACTAAGTAGAAAGTAGTTTTTAGACTAATTTAAATTAATCGCATTAAATAAAAATACCTATTTTTACCAAACAAAAATGCCATCTCTGTAGATAACACTAATATGTTTGCGAGCGTATCTTTCTAGATACCTCGCGTAACGGATGACACTTGCCGTCATTTCTCCTAATATGAATGCACCCATGTGCATTACATACACAAGGGTTAGTCACAAATGTGCACCACACCCAAGTGCTGGGTCTAATTACTTTTTTTTATTCAAGTAATTGACCATCCCCTCAAGTACACCAAGTGTACTTAACGGGGACTGTGCAACATTAGGGTAACTTCAGCCCGTTACAGTTCCTCCTGTTGTTGATTAGTCAAATGAATTCGACTTTGACAAGTACCGAGTTCTTGGAATATTATCTAAGTTTAAAGTGGCAACGCAAATGATCCGCTACCATCAGATGCTGCGAAGCGAAACTGAAGGTGCCTTGGAAGAAGTAGTGCGTGCTGCGCACACGTATCTTAAAGCTAATGAGACACAAATAAGTTGGATTCTGCTGCTTACGGAGGCGCTTTCTCGACTTCGCAGGCACACTGAGGCCGTGGCGTGGTACAAAAAAGGTATAAGCACATCAATGCTTAGTCAGATTACAAACTTACGCTGTGATGTTTTACACTTGAAAGGACTGAAGCTGGATCCTGACAACTTAGAGCTCCAGAATGGTCTGAAAAAATCTCGTGTGGCAGTTTTGAACGATTTGCTAGAATCAAGCGAAGAAGAAGATGACAACGTATTAAATTCATTTAAAATAGTCGATCCGATTTTGAAAATCGTTTCGACAAAAGATTCGGCTGAAAGTTCGTGTGAGATGCGGCTATCCGAAGAAGGTGGTATGCCGCGCTCGTTGCAAACCGCTCAGATGCAGTCGCATACTACTTCTGAAGTCAGTGGTAACAGACGTGAAGGAACTGCTGAACAAGATGGTAAACTGATTACGAGAGCGGTGATTCAAGGCAAATTTGAGCGCATGCTTGAACATTTTGATATGCGGAAGCTTGCTAGAATTGTTGCCGTATCTATTTTCTTGGAACTATTTGATGTGCGAAATGTAGCAATCGGTACCGGCTTCCTTTTCCTTGGTCTGCTTGCTCAAGCGATTATACATCGACAGAAAATTATGGTGATCACTATGTTGATTATATGCTTCTACCGCTCGCAGCTTAAGATGCAGGCTCAAAGCTTCTTGCAAAAATGGGGGCAAACGTCTCAAGACAAACTGGGTGTATTTATGCTTGCTCCGCAAATCGTTTTTGTCATTCCAATTCTGATGAAAGTGTTTGGACAACTAAAATTCATGCTTTTTCTGCAACAAGATGTTTGTTTAGCAGCGTCAGTCGTATTTGTTGCTGGGACATTAGTTGCAAATGCTCTGCGGGTCAATGCCGGTCAATATGCCAGGGAGTGGGGCGAAGGAAGACGACTAAAATTTGCAGCGTATTTCACAGCACTTGTATACTGGGTGATTTGGCGTGGCCAATGGGCTTCCACGACAAGGTTGCTCGGGCCGGCATTGATTGATGCAGGCGGCATCGTGCTAGGCTCTGTTTCATCAAGTGAGCTACAGGATGTTTGTCGACGCGCATTTATGAGACTTTACAATTATGTGGTAAATGATATGCAAGCACATGTCGACCTCGATGCGTGGTTCATTTTAGGCCTCAGCAACTGGATCGTTGAGTACTGGCAGCAACCTACAGATATCTCGCCGGAAATGCTATTAAGGATGTTGGCGGAGTATTTTGACTCGTTGGAGAAAGCAGCAGTGCGTACATTTAGCGTTGAGTTACGTCACTTGCGATATCAAGTTAATAATCGGCAGATTACAAGTGAACTTCAGCTACTAATAGAGTACTTAAAGCAGAGTCTTAACGCAGTTCCACCTTCATGGACGTTTGGAATGGCAGTATTGTTTGCTAAAAGTTGTCCATCATTTGTGCTTTTTGGTCTTCTCGTCATTTGCTCGGGAGTTTTTTCGGTGCCGTTATTACCGTTCGTCGTATCCGAATTTCAAAGTGCAAGAACTTTGTACGGTCTTAATAGGACCGGAATACTGCAGGAAATGGACGGGTTTGAAGTTATGCTGATGGACTCGCCACTAAAGTACGTCTGGAAAAATTTGAAGAGCTGTGTTTATTGCCTCGAAGGCGGCGTGACCTTCACAAAGGCCGTTACGACTGGGAAGCACATTGTGGTGGCAGCCGCAAATATTAGGTATGTGTTACAAATCTGATTGAATTGAATTAATCCATTTCAACAGTTCTTTTTGAATTTAATGACAGCTGGCTGGTAGGCTTTGTATCTGAAGTAAAGCAAAACGGCATTTTTGCGAATATTCACGAAATTCCGGAATGTATTGCAAGTGTATTTACTATTACGAAGGAATCGAGGTATAGTATTTGGATTAACGTTTGGTATGGTGAGATTTATATTAACTTTGTTCTCTGATTTGCAGTCTTATAGAGGACGGGGTACGGTTTCTGCGTGAGAGCACTCATTTTCGGGAATTTCAGGCTTCTGTCATCAATTGGTGGTCGAAGGAAACGTAATTCGTAAGTAAGACAATAGTCACGTCAATTTATATGCTAAGCACTTCTATGTATGCACGGAGGCGGTGTGACCACCATGAAAAACGTCTATATCAACGACTCCGACAGCAATCTGCTTGCTGCCGCATTTTCGCTTCCTCTTCCTTTCCATTATCTTCGTCGAGAGCCGTGAAGAACATTGCGCTAATTAAATCGCCGCTTTTGATTAAAGCGCTTCATCTCCATGATAGCCGACGAAAGCGGCTGCTCACTGTACTCTCCCTTTATCCAGGGGTGGTCAAGAGCTTGCGCTGCACTATAGCGATCTTGCGCTGATACGTTCAGAAGATTGCGGATTAGATCCTTGGCTACTCGGAATACCACATGGAAAACATCAAATACAAGCGCTAAAGCATCAACAACAGAAAACTTATTCACCTCCATCTGATACATTGGTCCAGTAAGGATGAGGAAAATCTAGCGCACCAGAGCGAATTTTGAGATATACCGACTCGAGACCATTTTCATCCTCCGAAAATGGGGGGAATCCGCACAACCTGATTTAAATAAGGGTGAGTCAGAACTTACAATCAAATATCATTGCGCGCATTCACGCACATAATGTACAAGACAACTCCAAGACTCCATAAGTCCACCTTGCTGTCGTAGCCCTCTCCGTTTAGGACCTCAGGAGCTGACCATTACAAAGAGAGTAGTAATGTGTCCTATGCGTCAGCAACTCACCAATACATAGGCTGCCTTCACCTCTCACTAACCAACATAGTAGTCCGTCCCGCAGCTTGTGTACGCGCGGCCACGAGACCGAGCACCGTCATCTTCATCTTCGAGAATTTTTGCTATGCCAAAGTCGCTCAGCTTGACTTCACTGCTGTCACCACTGGCAAGAAGAATGTTCTCCGGTTTAATGTCACGGTGTAATATATGGCACGAGTGGAGGTAGTCAACGGCCTGCAGGACATTAGTGACAATTTCAGCTGCCTGTCGCTCCGAATAAACGCCGACGCGCACAATGCGGTCGAAAAGTTCGCCGCCCGTGACTCTGGTAGTTATCATTAAAAATATTAGACATCATATAATATTCTAAACGCTAGCAATACCTTTCCATAACAAGCAGCAGTTCCTGGTCACTCTCGTAGACCTCCTCGAGGCTTATGATGTTAGCGTGTTTGACTCGAAGCAGTACCGTGATCTCGTCGCGTAACGTCTTTTTCTTAACGCATAAAGCCTTGTTAATGACCTTGACGGCAAAGATTTGCTGTGTTTCCTTCCTTCGACAGAGGTATACAAGCGAAAATGCGCCACGGCCGACAAGGTCGCCAACATCATAAAGTGAGTGGAACATGGCCACGCCATGTACGTCCGTGAGTCCTTGGGTTACCAAATTGTCTTCTTCTTTGCGAAAAAAGGCCGAGAGTGGGGGAGCTGATCAGTTGAAGGGAATAAACGCACAAGGGATGAGTCTCATAGTGCGCTGCCTATGGAGTAACTTGTTTCACGGACCTTTAAATGCCGCCATTAGGAACCTGTACGAGCTGAAGAACTGAGAATTAAGCTCGTGGAGAGACTATTACTTCTTTACGTGAGTCGCTACAGCAGACTATACGACAAGACAGTGTGAGTAGGCGCAGGCGGATGCGCGACGCTCAGTGCAATGGCCGGATCTGCTGCTCGATTGTTCTTCGCTAATGTACAAAGCTATCACCGTTGACTACGATCATCTATTGGCCAATAGTACGGCGGACGTTGTTCTTTAAGGATTGATTGCCTAAACGAGCTTGAAAATTTTGGCGAAAGCTCAATCTTTTCTCTTATTGCATTATCTATAAATGCTGCGGCGTGGGTTCGAATCCCACATTGGCCAAGCACTGTCAGCAAATACCTGATATGCAGAATTTTAAACTAGTTTAATATTTGGCGCCGAGAGTGATTGTAATAAGGATGACTATAATCAGTGATAACCCGAGCACCAGGTACAACCACGCCTGGTGTGCAAATGGGCTCGCAAACTGATTCTTGTTGCTACGCACTACCAGACTGTCGAAGCGCTTGTTCGGGTGCATCTGATCCCATACAATCGCCAATCGACGGCGAAGGCAAAAAACGAGCAAGGTAGGGACGACCCACTTGACAACAACAAAGCGCATATGCACGTCGCACAATTGTAAGTGCCTACCCTGAGAAAATTCGCATATCCACAAATTCGAACAACACGTACCTGAATGCACAAACCGGCGTAAGCACCCGTGAAGCTTACTAACATCGACACATCCTCAGTGAAGAAAGCCACCAGGAGCGGCGGCAGAAGCGCCAACAACGCAAATATGTTCGGTTTTAAAAAGCCGCACATCCAACTTGAAGGGGCGATGGCAGCGCTAAACGGCACCGACTCGCTCATGTTCAATACAAGATATTGAATGTTTTCGCGTAGCGTAATGCAAATAAGTGGGAAGCTGGCACTGCACATCAGCAAACGCATCGTTACCGTGGCTAGTTTACAGCGTTAACTTGACAGTACTTAATTACCTTAATGTGAAAACTGGAAACAGGCCTAAAAAGTACCTAAACGCTTGTACTGGATTATCCTTAAAGTTGAGTGTGTATACATCCTGAGCAATCACCTTAGTACTAAAAATGCTACAAAAAGTTGCCGCTGTATAATACCTCAACATCCCCCGGAGAAAAACGGAAGACTGCTGATGTGCAGAGCACAATATAGACGCTGAGGACGGCCTACGTGTTCACATAAGCACAGATAAGCGAGCGCGAATAAGTTGCGAAATATGGCAACCTACCATGAAAGTTGAGGCAAGCACAACGCCAACTCTCCGCTTGTCTGTAATTGGTGCCACCAGACCCGGAATACTTATGCAACGAAAGTTAGCGACAATAGAAATTTCACATCGCGTCCAACTCACCTGTGATGGCACATAAACGAGTAGATGCACACACCACAGAATTTGGCAATGTTGGCAGGCTTTTCGTAGCTTACAACATCCTTGACATTTTGGCCGTGACCGTGATAAATTCCCAAAACTGCTAGAACGATCATTAATCCAAAGGAAGCATGACGTATGAGAGTTGAAACAAGCTGAAGTGTACGGGTCTTGTTCACATGGCCAAAAACAAACGGCCCAAGTAGAAGGCCGAATAGCACGACAAAAAGTCGATATATATCTGAGCTATTGAAATTGTTCAAGCACTTCCAAACAACAGCGTCTGCTGAGGGGCGTGGGCATACAATCTCTCGCAGCGACTTTGGGACGGCTAGTATCAAGCACAAGTTGTAACGTTAGCTCTCAAAAGTTGCGCAAAAGTCCATCGACACCAATCATACCAACGGAATAGATAGCTAAGTCACCATACAGATACACAGTAATGCATGCATAGAATGCAACGATTCCTCGGTGATTAAAAAGCAGCTCTGCCATCTCAGCTAGCTCCGTCTATGGGCACAATCAGTAAGCGATCATATAAGCAATTATTGTTTCCTTGCACGACTATAATATCTAGCGTATTGCACCTTTTCGGATAAATCAAAAGAATACGTATGATTACTATTCTTCGATCGCAGCGTGCGCTCTAGCGCGTCTTGACTCTAGAGCATATTCGGCATCAAGAGTCAAGCATTTATACCTTACAAAAAAACTTCATTGGTGACCATTAGCGGCACATATTCTGTTTGTGCCTCGCTGTCGTCGCTGTCGCTCAGCTCGCAATTTGGCCGCTTCGCGTACGCCTCCGCTAAGTCCGCTTTGACCTCCCGTGCGCATTTCTTTAGAGCATTTACGCCCGCAATACATTCCAACATAAATGTGGCTGTCATATAGCTGATTGACGCCAGGAAGGATAGCGCGATAGACCCGTAAATCAACCCGACCTGCAGCAAATGATGTGAGTAATATATGGGCAATTGGCTCTCCTAACTCCTCGCACATTGGCGAAAGCATGTGGAATGGTGAGCGCACCAGCGCCCACAATAAGATTAAAAATGAAAATGAAGCCTGTCTGGGGTGAGTAGCCTCCGATGTTTTGCCCGCTGCTTGCCATGCTTGGGTTGTCCAGCAGACAATATTTATTCGGTCTTTGAAGTGTAATTTTATTTAATTTTCACAAAGCATAAATATTGAAAGTTGCTTTTGTAATGTTTTTCTCCCTTCACAATTGTTGAGTATCAAAGCAATTTGGCAACCTTTCAAGCGGAAGTCCTTGCTAGGAAAAATTACACTTGTCTTGATCGCCAGCGCATTCCGGTCCAGCACTGGTCATGGTAAGCGAAGGTGTTTTGATCCAAACAGGGGATGCGCAGAAATCGCAGACAGCAGCTAATTTAACTCTCAATGTTCATCGACAAACGACCAATCAAAAACGACTATTCAAGAAGTATTCACTCTCAAGATCACTTTAGTGGAATTCATAATTGTCTTGCTTACGCGTTGTTCTTCTTCATCAGGTTCAGCGCGCTACCGTTTTTAAACCAGGCGATCTGCTCCTCATTAAACGTGTGATTTACCGTAATATCAAAGGGAGCCTCACCCGATGCAGGAGTCACTCGCAAAGTCAAAGGTTTTCCTGGCGAAAACGTCTTTAAGCCTAGAATAGCGACCTTGTCATTGCCCGTTACTTTGTCGTAATCCGCTGGGTTAGCGAATGTAAGTGGTAGCATACCCTGCTTCTTTAGATTAGTCTCGTGAATACGCGCAAATGACTTCACGATCACAGCACGGCCGTTAAGGTGGCGTGGCTCCAACGCGGCGTGCTCACGAGAGCTGCCTTCACCGTAATTTTCATCGCCGATTACAACCCAACTCACGCCGTCGGCCTTGTACTGGCGAGCCACAGCTGGTACCTTGTCAAATTTTCCAGTAAACTGATTCTTCACTCTATTTGTCTCGCCCGTCTCAGCATTTTCAGCCCCTATCAGCAAATTGTTTGAGATGTTGTCCAAGTGACCACGGTACTTCAACCACGGACCAGCCATACTGATGTGGTCAGTAGTGCATTTTCCCTTAGCTTTAATTAGCACCGGCATTTCACACAGATCTTCGCCATTCCACTCGTCAAATGCAGACAGAAGAGCAAGGCGCTCGCTATTAGGGTCGACGTTAACAGTTAGACCTTCACCTGAACTCGGAGGAGCCTGGAACGTTTCCTCGCCGGGGTCAAAGCCGCGAAGTGGAAGCTCTTTCCCGAACGGAGCAGTAAATTTAAAGCTTTTTCCATCCGCAGTTTTGATCGTGTCTTTGGCAGGATCAAAGGTGGTCGTACCCGCGATAGAGCTCACTGTTACCATTTCAGGAGAAGTCACGAAGCTGTGAGTGGCCGGGTTGCCATCAGCACGCTTAGCAAAGTTTCGGTTGTACGATGTTAATATCGAGTTTTTCTGTCCCATCGGTATGTCCGTGCGGTTCCACTGACCAATGCACGGACCGCAAGCGTTGGCAAGAACCGTAGCACCAGACTTAAGAAATGTGTCCAGGATGCCGTCGCGAGCTATGGTAGCGCGGACCTGTTCCGACCCCGGAGTAACATAGTAAGGCACTTTGAAATTAAGACCAGCATCCATCGCCTGTTTGGCCAGGTCAGCGCAGCGAGTCATATCCTCGTAACTTGAGTTGGTGCACGATCCAATAAGGCCAGCGCTAAGCTCCGTGGGCCAGCCGTTCTTCTCAGAAGCTTCCTTCATTTCGTCGCCAGCGAGGTGACCAAGGTCAGGCGTAAATGGACCGTTCAGCATCGGCTTAAGCTCGTCCAGGTTTATTTCAATAATCTGGTCGTAATAAGCGCCTTCGTCAGCGCGAAGATTGACTTGGAATGACTCGGCAGCTGAGGCAATGCCGCTACGCTTGGTAGAACGAAGGTAATCGCCCATGCGCTCCGTAAAAGGAAAGGTTGAGCATGTGGCGCCGATCTCAGCACCCATATTGCAAATTGTGCCCATACCTGTACATGAGATGGACTCGACACCGGAGCCAAAATACTCAACGATGGCGCCAGTTCCGCCCTTCACGGTTAAAATGTCTGCCACCTTAAGTATCACATCTTTCGGCGACGTCCAGCCGGAAAGTTTCCCCGTCAGCTTAACACCAATGACTTTGGGAGCCTTGAGTTCCCACGCCATGCCAGCCATTACGTCGACAGCATCAGCGCCGCCAACACCGACGGCACACATTCCCAGGCCACCGGCGTTAGGAGTATGAGAATCTGTTCCTATCATAAGGCCACCAGGGAATGCATAGTTTTCCAATACAATTTGATGAATAATACCACTTCCAGGCTTCCAAAACCCCATGCCGAATTTAGCACCAGCCGACGACAAAAAATCGTAGACTTCTTTGTTGACAATCTTAGCGTTTCCCAGGTCTGTATCTGAGCCCTTCTCAGCCGTAATCAAATGATCGCAGTGAATTGTTGTGGGCACAGCAGTCTTGGGCAGGCCAGACGAGATGAACTGTAGCACAGCCATTTGGGCCGTGGCATCCTGCATGGCCACGCGATCAGGCCGCAGTTTAAGATACGTCTCACCCCGCTTAGACTTTGTAGAGGCATCATCCAAGTGGCCGTAAATAATCTTTTCGGCGAGCGTTAATGGTTTGTTGCCGTTGTTCTTGCGCACGGTATAAAGATTTTTTTCCATCTTTTCGTAGGTCTGATCAATCGTGGGGCTACCCTTCGGATCGAGCACGGAAAGGGGCACCGGCACACTGCAGCTGGACGACATCTTGGCCTAAAGACCATTTAAATATTAGTTGAAATATCTAGCCACGTATACATCAATGAGGAAAACGCATCAAAACCTTTAGGCGCACCTTAGTAGCAGTTGAGCGCAGCGACGACGGACGTGCGGCACGCACGGTGGCGTTTACCGCAAACATGACAGAGCGGCTTTGAGTCGGATCCCAAAATGAAAAGGCTGGTGGCGCTTGACAAAAATGACATCGCCCATCCCGCATACGTATACTTACACCAGCCATGTCATCTCTCTGTGCAAGGTAATTGTATTAGCTCTGTAACCGTGCAATCTCAGCCGCACGTGATTTGCTTATTTAACAACAGTGCTGTGCAATCGTTAAATCGCGTCAACGTCAATTCGTTTTAGTTTGCATTCTGAAGAAGGGGTTTGAATTAGACGTTCAAAAAGATAATTGAGCTTTAAAGAACTTAGTTTGCCTGAAGTTCAAATTTTGGTTTTTGTAACGGGCTAGAGTTGCCCTAATGTTACACAGTCCCCATTAAACGTTACATAAGTGGTTCGTAAATTACTATTATAATTACACGAGCGTTTACACTACATGTGTCTTTCATTTATAAATTAGTTTATGAAGGTTTTGAAAAGTCGCTCAGTGAAGAGTCGCTTTTTCAGCTAAAAGGTTTTCATGACTCAGAGTCACCTCAACTAGAAGCATTGTAGGATACAATGGAAAAGATAATCTGAAAATCACACTCTGTCTTGCTATACATGTTAAGTCATCCGATTGATGAACACACACAGGTTACTGTGTTCATCAACGGTCACGCAGACGGTCCTGTCAAGACCCACCTTGTAATGGGGCACACATCGGTTGGAGGACCGTTGTTGTGGTACATATACTTTATGAGCAATGTAATGGGGCACACATCGGTTGGAGAACCGTTGTTGTGGTACATTTACTTTATGGGTAAAATACCCTTTTATCTAATTTTAAAATAGTTAGTTACTTAAATCCCATTTACTATGGGTAATAAATGTGGTCGCCGCCAGATTTATATCTGGCGGCCAAAATCTATTTTTTAATTAGCTAGGGTAAGGTTTTTAGATTTAAATAATTAAATAAAGTTTCAGTTCCCCTTTTGATCTTAAGACGTTAAGTGCCTTCCTAAGGCTTGCGCATTGATCTGTAAGAGATAGAAGCCTTTCTAAGGTATATCCTCTTAGGCACTAGTTGCCACTTGGTTCTACGAGCCCCTGAATCCCTTGAACTAGGATTCCTTAAGCTTTAAAACCTTGTACGACTCCTGAGTTGTTAAATCCATTACTTCAATAGACTAAGTGACTCTCTGAGTCTGAAAGTCTTCCTCTGACTTTAGGAGCGAGGTAGCTCCGCTACACCTGGTAGCACTCGTAGTCAATCTACGCCTGAGTCTTTACAAGACTAATTTCTCACGAAAATGGAAGAGGTTCCAGAATTGTCAGAAGCGCAACGCGCCGCTTATGACAAGCTCAAAACCTTATTCGGGCTTGAGCACGTGGAATTTATTATTTCCCAAGGACAAGAGGTCCTGCATGCAAGGCTTGAAGCCTTCATGCGGTACGAAGCCTCCCTAATCGGTCAGGTACAGGACCATTCAGCGGCATCTATGCCAACCCGGTACATCTCTGTACCTGACTCAGAGCCGAGGGCTCGTCCTCTAACTGTAAATGTAAAGACATTTGAGGGAAAAGAGGGAGAAAATCTCCCTTTATATTATATGTGCGGAAGCACGAAATTTTTACGCCCTGCCCCTCTTCGAAACTCGCGTAAAGCTCGAAAGAGCTCCAACTCCGACATATACCAGAGATCTGGTACGGTGCGGGAAAACGTCGATACCCAGTAGGTGCGGGGCGCCCTACTGGCGAAGACCTAGGCTCTCTTGAACCTCAAGGAGGTGAGAATAAACAGAACCTAGCCCGATTAGCTCGGTGCTCAATGGCACGGGGCGAGAGTACAAGCCTGGCTTGCTAGTCGCTCAAGCGACTGTAAAGGGCTTTGATAAGCCGTGGTCAATTTTAATTGACTCAGGAGCGTCTTGCAATTATGCTCGACGTCTATCTCTTGAAGGAAGTCAACAATAGGTTGAGACGCTTAAAGCGCATAAAAGTGAGGCAATCACCGTTCGCTTAGCGACTGGGACTCGTGTCACTGTTCCCAAAGTTCCATTGAACTTCGGTATAAAATTTCTGGACTTTGACAGTATGGAACGCTGTCTCGTCCTTGATTTGGATTCGAGATATGATCATATCCTTGGTATGGCCTGGTTATAACACCATGAGCCATGGATCGATTGGAGGTATAAGACCTTAGGCGCCACGCGCAATGTTCCTAGCAAAGTTTTGGAGAGTCATGAACCCACCTTGCTAGTCAACAAAAGCGCTATTGGCGCGATTCATTGAATGAGTCTGTCAGTATTTTAGACATTGGCATGTCTGAGTTAACAAACTCTAATGTTAAAAACATTAATTCTGAGCCCGACTCAGCAGAAACAAGTGGAACGGCACGTACTCCGTCGAGTAAAACTCGTTATAATAACGATTTACTAAATGCTGAAAGCATTGTTGGCCTAAGGCAGAATCATCAAGGGTGCAATATCCCTGAGATACGTGGAGCGGCATGCCTAAGTCCACCGAGTACGATCGGTCGAGGTGGCATCATACTGAGTGTCAGTAGTGACACTGTTGGCGGTTCTCCAGGACCTCAAGGGTGCAATATCCCTGAGATACGTGGAGTGGCACGTCTAAGTCCACCGAGTGTGGTCGGCCGAGGTGGCACCATACTGAGTGTCAATAGTGACACTATTGGCAGTTCGCCAGGGCATTTTGGGTCAAACCCTCCTAATGCACGTGAAGCGACACGTAAACGTTTGCGGAATAAGGAAGTTGAGTTACCTAACTCCTTGTCGGATATCAAATTAGACACCATGTCTTGTATAGAACCAATACAGGCTGGAAAATCCGGGGACGTGAATGTCCCGGCCTCTAGAGGCGTATTGTCTCCACTCCAAGACAGAATGGACACGAAGCGTGTATACCCTCACAAAGTAATACGGGTGAGCAAGTACATACGCTTGTAAATGGCGTTACGGTAACATTGAGGGGGAAGTTAGCCTTGCGGCAATCCCCTCGTTACATGCTCTTTTAGAGCTAGTACCTCCAGGTAGTACATAAATTGCATTTTTAGGTAGGGGAGCAGTACTTAATAGTACTTTTTCACCCACTCTAAAGCGTTCATTTTTTGCGACCATTTCGGTCCGCATATTCTTCTTACTTGTTCTGTGCGCTTGCCATCGCGTCACGGACTTTTCGTGTGATGGCTAATCGCTCATCCACATAGCGTTGAGCCTCGCTCACGCTTTAGCATAAATCTCGCCTATGACACCGCCGAGAGGTCGGTCATAGGACGTAGTTTTATTGACCACTGCTAAACTGGCAGGGTCACTTGGGCAGGTTTCTGTCGTTGACATGATACCCTCGCGGGTCATCGTCATATTGACGTAACTATGACCCTCTGTCGCACCGAGCATAGTGGGGGGCCCTTCCCCACTAAGATTCGGGCTGCGCACAAACGAGACTGGCGTCCGAGAATGGCGCAGTCCGTTAATATAAAACGGGCGTCTCACCCGTACTGGCGTGGACACTGTTATTCATAGCAAACTCCAGAAAGGACAATTGCTCCAATCCTTGGGAGTTGGTATAGTGCGTAAGACATCCGCCACGCCTCGATTGGCACAATCTGTTTGGCCATTCGTCTGGGGATGATCTGCGGTCGACATGTATAGCTTACTTCCTAGCAGCTCGAACACATGTCGCTAGAAAACAGACGTAAAACGTGGGTTCCAGTCCGATACGATGAACTCGAACATCCCGTGTAGTCGCTATACATGATCCAGGAACAAGAGAGCTACCTCCTTGCCTGTGATCGATGTTTTACATGGTGCTAAATGCTCCATTTTGCTCAGTCTGTCTACAAAGACGACGAGCCCCGTCCGACCCTTATAATCGGGCGGCATGCCAAACATGAAGTCCAGACATACTGACTTCCAACTGTTGGTTGGAATCGGTAGCGGCTTTAGTGGCGCACTGCTGGACGGTGCAGGCTTAATGCGCTGACACTGTTCGCAAGA
>NC_090619.1:3841711-3862810 GCF_004359215.1 Bremia lactucae
TTCCGATCTCATCCTGATACTTTCGAAGAGGCAGTTGCCATAGCGCTTCGCGCCGAGTTCGACTATAAGTCTGCTCGCGTTAGCACGCCTGTTTACCGAACAAGCTCTTCAAGCACATGGGTTCCGTCTAATAGACCGGAACCCATGGATCTAAGCCTCGTTGAGGAAGGAGAAGGGACTTTTCAAGCTGGGGAACAGCATAAGACGATCCGTAGATGTTATATGTGTGGAAGCACGAAACATTTTCGTCCGACCTGCGGGATACGCGTAAAGCTCGAAAGAGCTTCAACTCCGACCTATACCAGAGATCTGGTACGGTGCGGGAAAACGTCGATACCCAGTAGGTGCGGGGCGCCCTACTGGGGAGGACCTAGGCTCTGTTGAACCTTTAGGAGGTGAGAATAATCAGAACCTAACCCCAATTAGCTCGGTGCTTACTGGCACGGGGCGAGAGTACAAGCCTGGCTTGCTAGTCGCTCAAGCGACTGTAAAGGCTTTGATAAGCCGTGGTCAATTTTAATTGACTCAGGAGCGTCTTGCAATTATGCTCGACGCCTTTCCCTTGAAGGAAGTCAACAATAGGTTGAGGCGCTTAAAGCGCATAAAAGTGAGGCAATCACCGTTCGCTTAGCGACTGGGACTCGTGTCACTGTTCCTAAAGTTCCATTGAGCTTAGGTATAAAGTTTCTAAACTTTGATAGTATGGAACGCTGTCTCGTCCTTGATTTGGATTCGAGATATGATCTCTCCTTGGTATGGCCTGGTTATAACACCATGAGCCATGGATCGATTGGAGATCTAAGACGTTAGGCGCTACGCGCAATGTTCCTAGCAAAGTTTTGGATAGTCATGAACCCACCTTTGCTAGGCAACAAAAGCGCTATTAGCGCGGATTGTCAGTGCTTTAGACATTGGCATGTCTGAGTTAATAAACGCCAATGTTAAAAGCATTAACTCTGAGCCCGACTCAGCAGAAAGAAGTGAAACGGCACGTAAGGGGGCTCCGTCGAGTAACACTCGTTGTAATAACGATTCACTAAATGCTGAAAGCATTGTTGCCCTAAGGACGAGTCATCATGGGTGTCATATCCCTGAAATACGTGGAGTGGCACGTCTAAGTTCACCGAGTATGGTCGGCCGAGGTAGCATCATACTGAGTGTCAGTAGTGACACTGTTGGCGATTCCCCAGGACCTTAAGGGTGCAATATCCCTGATATACGTGGAGCGGCGCGTCTAAGTCCACCGAGTGTGGTCGGCCGAGGTGGCACCATACTGAGTGTCAATAGTGACACTATTGGCAGTTCGCCAGGGCATTTTGGGTCAAACCCTCCTAATGCACGTGAAGCGACACGTAAACGTTCGCTGAATAAGGAAGTTGAGTTACCTAACTCCTTGTCGGATATCAAATTAGACACCATGTCTTGTATAGAACCAATACAGGCTGGAAAATCCGGGGTGGTGAATGTCCCGGCCTCTAGAGGCGTATTGTCTCCACTCCAAGACAGGATGGACACGAAGCGTGTATAACCTCACAAAGTGATACGAGTGAGCAATTACACACGCTTGTAAATGATGTAACCGGTAACTTTGAGGGGCAACTTAGCCTTGTTGCAATCCCTTCGTTACATGCTATTTTAGAGCTAGACGAAATGTCTATTGATGAGCGCGGCCGAGCCTTAAAGTCTGGCGACTTATCTAAGATAATGGTCATTTGACCAGCAATTGAGTTAAACCCATCGTCACTTCTAGACGAAGCTGTCCTGGATGACACAAAAGCTGCACTAAGTGCGCGGAGTGGGTCTTTGATCCTTAACGATCCTACGGATTTATTTTATTCCTTGATTAAGGAATTCCATGATGTGGTATGTACCAATCCACCATCTATTTATCCTCCGGATAGAGGTGTCGTCATAAAATTGACTTGGCTCCGGGAACCATAATACTATGTCACACGACAGTGGCCTTTACCAAAGGAACAATGTGACGTCATTGACGATTTCTTCCATGCTAAGCACGAGGCGGGAATGATACGAGAGAGCAGATCTCCTCATTCGACACCGACATTTTGTGTCAAAAAGCCAAATGGTAAATGGCGCATTGTACATGCTTATAATAAGCTTAATGCTGTCATTATACCAGCACAAATCCCCATTCCTAGAACGGATGTCTTTCAGAACAATATGGTGGGATGTACAATGTACAGTGCACTGGACTTAGTCGATGGTTACTACCAATTGCTCATGCGAGCTAGTGATATCCCGCTTACAGCGGTAGCACCCCAAGCGGCATGTTATGGAAGTGGCTGGTTATGCCACAAGGGCTTTCTAACGCCCCGGCAACATTTAATCGTCTAGTGACGCAACTGGTTCACCCTCATCGAGGTTATGCACAGACTTATTTCGATGACATTTTGCCCATAGTCGTGCGGAGCAGGGTCGGTCGGAAATGAAAACCCATTTAGACCGTTTGCGAGCAGTGCTCGAGTGTATGCGCACAAATAAATTGTATACCAATGCATCTAAATGCATTTTTGGCGCAGACGAGATTCCTTTTTTAGGATTCTTCATTGGAAAGCGAGGCCTTAGGGCGAATCCCGCTAAGGTAAAAGCCACAGTAGATTGGCCGGTTCCTAAAAACCAAAAAAAATTGCGTAACTGGTTGGGTCTCGCCAATTATTTACACAAATATAGCGAAAATTACGCTGATATGGCTAGGCCATTATCTAATCTCCTTAAAATGGATACAGAATGGTGCTGGACTAGCACCGAACATAATGCGTTTCGAGCAGTTAAGGATAGTCTTATCCATGCCCCGATTCTGGCACTGCCAAACCCAAATTGGCCTTTCAGTGTCGTCTGTGACGCATCAGATTTTGCCATTGGCAGTGCTCTGTTACAAACAGATGTTGATGGGCATGAACGTGTTATTGCGTTCGAGTCTAGACAGCTTAAAGCTGCGGAAAAGAGCTACCCAGTTCATGACAAAGAGTTTCTTGCTATGAAGTGTGCTCTCGTCAAATTCAGAGTTCATTTGATCGGCTCTCTGCCGTTTGTGATATATACAGATCACGCGTCATTACGCACGGCGACTAAGTCGCCCCATCTCTCACAGAGAATGGCCCGATGGCTATCCTTTTTTTTCGCGGAATACAACTTCGAGGTGAAGTATAAGCCCGGCAACAGAATGCTTTGGCCGATGCGTTATCACGCAGGCCGGATTATGAGCTCTCTCATTTAACGATTATCGTGTCGCCTATTCGTGAATTAATCCGTTCGGCTTAATATCTAACTAAGTATGACGCCTCCTTGCGCACCTCACAATCGTGTCTTGAAATGATTGGCGGGGTTGTTTAGACTCAAATCAACAATCGATAGAGCTAAAGTCTTATTGCATTAATAATATCAAATTTGGTTTTATGAAACTACAAGTCAAAAATAATAAAGATAATATTTTGCACTTCTTTGTTTATGTACTCTCATAGAAAATAATATTTATTATTTCTCTTATAAGAAAAATAATATTTATGTAACGGGACACCCCGTTACATCACCCCACCCCCTTAACCAACAGTCACTAATGTGATTGATGTAGGTGACAGGGAAGATTATTCAGTCTCTCCTGTAATTAGCATTATTGATTCTAATCAAAATACCGATTTTATTTGCATAATGATTTTAATCAATAAAACAGTTTTATTTGCATTCTTGATTTTGACCAACATCAAGATGGCGACAAACAAGTATGTGCGCGTGGGCCGCGAGGCCGCTAAGCTGGCAGCTGCACGGATCAGTGTAGATGTCAGTAAAGAAAATGTTTCATTAGACGCTACAGGGGCCGAGTCCGTTAAACCTTTGGGTTCTAACGTGACTACCGCAGAGGTGATGACAAGGTTGTTAACTCGTCGGACCTCTTTGGTGGGAGTCATCAGTAGATGACTCCGAGGGCGATGATCACTCTGGTGACGTTTGTATGCGTCACCAGGAACTACGTGGTCGCGAAGGTAAGAGTGCTGCTGGTGGTGCTAGTTTGCATCACCAAAAAAAGGAGTGAATCTACCGATCGCTCCCAGGGCCAAGTTAACGTTTACGTTAACATGAGCCACCGCAATATGTTGCGGTTCGCTCCTGAAAAGAGACCTTGGTTACCCTCGAAGAAGAACCTCATTCGTTGGTCTGGTTTGACCAACGGTCAAAATCATATTCCGTTATTCGACTCATCCAGGCTTCACAAGCCTGGTGAGGATGAAACGGAATTCTTCATCGATGCCTTTACCGGTATCGGTGGTACAGTGGTACACTTGCAAACGGGCAAAGGATGTCAAACCTTTTGTTTCAAGCTTGAACGACTTAGCAAAGAATGTAAAAAACATAAGCCGTGAGGTCTGGCTTGACAAGCTAAATGGTATCCGTGAACGGTTCGAGAAATTGACCGTAGTCGGTGCACAATATAAGTTGCACGTTTGTCTAGAGAGGCATGGATTCCATGCCTCTCGTCGAGGGACCAAGCCCATGCAATTATAAGGATGCAGGTCATGCCCCTAAGTAGGCATACTCCATAAAAGATCCTTATTGGAGGACGTTTATGTCTTGTGAGATTCACGTAGAGATTGAGAACCTTTAATTATTTTACGAGCGCGGGATGCGCTCGTTCTCCTATGGACGTTCTGCCGAGAAGGATAGGTTTCGTCGTACTGCAAGACGAGACCCGGAACGGCCAACATCAGTTGAGAACGAGGTTACCAATTATCATGCGAGGGTGGATACCCTCGCCAACAAACGAGATTACTCGTTCGAACACCCTTTGCCTTGGTTCAACAAATTTTCAACAATAAAGCGCTTCTCACCACCTGAATCTATCAATGGATGTGGAGGGGGAGGAAAGATCGAGTTCGCCTTGTTTAAGGAGCCCGATTCAACATCGTGATTTGGATCACACCCTTTATTATTTAAGGGAGGATCTTGATCACGAGCATTTTCGTCGCCGCGCGTTAGCGGTGACGGTCGATAATGGTTCTCGTGACCAGTTGAAAAGCTGTACGCAGATTGCGACTGACCAACTGGCGAACAAAAGGACACATCAGTCACTTCAAAACGAGCTGTTGACAGCTCGTCAGAAGATCTCTTCCTTGGAGGAAAGAGTGGATCGTCTGGTTCAAGAGAATTAGACCCTGTTCCGAAACAATAAGTCTTTCGCTCGAGACCATCAGGCGTTGGCTGATACTCTAGATCGTTCCGGTATAATCCGGAATCGGAAGAAGCCTCGTACTGATGGTACGGACGAAGACGCTCAACAAAAACGTAGGATGCGCACGCATCCTACGAGGCAGCTCGATCGTGTACGCATTGCCTTGGCGATATAGTATGCGAAACGGGCCGATATACCTGGACAGTAATTCATTACTGCCTACATTTGTCACTACGTGTTTTGGTGGCTTTACCGTAGACAGTAAAACTAGGTTATTAACATTAAATGAAAGTATGTTTGCTCTTCCATTTTTGTCAGAGTTCCGTTTCTGTCGGTCCACCGCATATGCGATGGAATTCTGTCTGTACAAAACGGACCACTGCTTCTCTAGCCAACAGGAAATGACCTGCTGACTCGGTTTTATTATTGTTTTCAGTGCGACCGGCTCGCATTGCGGAGATATCAATCTCTAATTATTGAGAGTATAATCGTTCCCATTAATAATATTGTTTTCGATGCTGAGTCTTTCAGCATCGTTGTCAAAGTCAGTAATAGATTATTGTTATTACTGATTTATCCACTTCAATGCTAATTACTAAACATTGGTATCCTTCGCATTGACCTTTGTGCTAATGCGTGATGAGCAAGAGCTAGAAGATTCTTTGCTCGAGCGAGTCTTCACCCCCTTAATAAGAGTCACTCTCAAACAAGGCTGATTTACGTGGGTCGCGCAAGCCATTAACGAAAAGTGATCACTGAATTGTGGATGGCAACTTCTACCATCGGCAATAACTCGCTCTAACTCTTAATAGAGTGGACGTATCCGCGAAGTATCTCTTCGCGAATACGCTTTGCACGATCCGTCAGACCATCTACTTCAGGATGATCAGAAGCTGACATTTTTTACTGTGATCCAAGTGAGTTGAACACTGTTTCCCAAATTATCGCCGTGAATGTAGGGTCTCGATCTGAGACCAGTTCACGGGGTAACCCATGGAGTCGAAATATCGTGTCAATAAAGACTTAAGCACAGCCTTTGGGCATGGATAAGACGTTCCTTAACTGATCGAAAAGCATTATGTTCGGTGCTAGTCCAGCACCATTCTGTATCCTTTTTAAGGAGATTAGATAATGGCCTAGCCATATCAGCGTAATTCTCGCTATATTTGTGTTAATAATTGGCGAGACCCAAATCGCTTTAGCTACAGCGATGGCCTGTTATGGCACCAGCTGTCGCCTAGTGCTCCTGTACAAAGTGCAGCTCCAGGTTCAAACCACGTAGGCAGGGTCAAAGTTGTACTCGCTGTGATCGACTCCATACGGGAGCAAAAACAAGAATCCCATTATTCTTGTCTTCGAAGAATCCGAAGACGAAGTCCATAAATACGGACTATCACCACTCTGCCGGAACAGGCAGATTTGTAACGGAGCACGGTGTGGGCTTCAGCCGTAGACAAACTTCGCAAGCACGTATGTACTTGCGGACGAACTCATTCTGGCGTGGCCAGTAGAAGTCGCGACTTATCGTGAGATAAGTCTTCTCACGTCCACGATGACCACGTATTGGTGCACCTTGGCACTTATACATGATGCGTAATCGCAAATCATTATGGGTGGGGATGACGACACGGGGCGTGTAGCCAGCAATGGCTGTGAAATTCCATAACCCATTGCGTGTTGTGTATCGATCTGTAGAGGATCAATACAATTTTGACAATCCTTTTAAGGATTGTTGGGATGGATTACGAAGGTAATCCGCCAACCCTTCATGGGCCTTATCTTCTTGATAAGCTCTTCTAACGTTGTCGAGTAATGTTGACGACGGAACGCTTATGTTGCAACAGTGACCTAATGCTCACTCTTGCTGTGCACAGCCGGCTCAAAATCGGGCCTGCGCGAAAGGGCATCAGCGATGACGTTAAGTCGTCCTGGTTTATACTCCACGGAGAAGTTATACTCCGCGAAGAAGACAACCATCTCGCCATTCTTTGCGAGAGATGTGGACTGTTTACGGCCGAGCGTAAAGATGCATGGTCCGTGTATGCAATGAAAGGTCTATCTCCCAAGAGATAGACCCTAAACTTTGCCAGTGCATATTTCACGGCAGGGAGATTCTTTTCATGCACCGGGTAATTGCATTAAGCTAGTTGAAGCTGATGCGGCTGATAGCAGACGACGCGCTCTGCGCCGTCTGTGTCATATTGGATTAACGCACAGCCGATTGCAAGATCGCTGGCGTCATAGACCACATGAAAGGTCGGTCTTGGTCAGCAATCGCCAGGATTGGCGATTGCATCATGCTTTTTCTGATACCCTCGAAGGACGCTGACAATCAGCGTTCCATGACCACTTTACATTTTCTTCAACAAAGAAGAAAGATGCACTGTCATTTCGGCATAATTGCGTGAGTACTTGTGCAGGTACGCCGCTAAACCGAGGAACTTTCTAAGTCCCTTTACATCGACTAGCACAGACCAATCGGTGATCGCCTTGATCTTTTGCGGATCCGGGCGTACACCGTGTTTACCCATGCACCCAAGAAGTGGTATTTCGCTTGCAGCGAATATACACTTCGTGAGATTTGCATACAACTTATGCTTACGCATAAGTGTAAGAACCTTTATACGTGGGGACGATGTCCTAAAACATCCGACTTTCCGTTTTCATGGCTCTGCTATGAACGAACACGTCATAAAAATAGCTCGGTGCAAAATCCCGCACCGATCTCAACAGATTGGTTTCACATCAGTTTAATGTCGCAGGGGCATTTTTAATCTCTGTGGCATGACTAGCCACTCCCATAGCATACCGCTTGGGGTGCTTACTGCTGTGAATGGACTATCTTGTTCACGTATAAGGATCTGATCGAATCCATCCATCAGATCTACTGGTAAAAAGATAGTACCCTTTGACATACCATCAATGATTACGTCTTCTCGTGGTATCGGCGTTTGAGCCGGTACAGTTACAGCGTTCAGTTTATTGAATGCATGCACTATCCGTCATCCTCCTGTTGCTTTGCGCACGCAGAAGGTCGGAGAGCTATATGGGGAAGTTCATATCCTCATATGGCCTGCTGCTAAGCGTTCGGCAAAGAATTTGTCGAAAGCTATTACTTGTTCACGAGGCAATGGCCATTGCTTCATGACACAGTAATTCGAACCTGGGATTAGGTCGATTTCGTGTCGAGTCCGATATCCTTAGGCAACTCGCACGGTACTGATTCGGGGAAGACATCCTTAAATTCCTTTAAATCGTTATATAAAGGGTTTGTCTTCAAAGACTCCCAGGATTAGGACGTAAAACGTTCAAACCGAGTCTTCTCATCGAGGACACTTTTGTCCATCGGTGAGCTACTGAGAATCCGTTCGTTCTCAAGAAATACTATTGCCGACCGAATATCGGCCACGTGCTTGTCATCTGTGACCGTACGCAGATCTGCTTGACTTTGCCACTTCACAGATCACCAAGAACCGTTTTGGTTCAAGCGTTAGCAATTGAATTATCTTCGAGTAACGTCGAAGGCGCTATTAGATCAAGTGTATAAACGCGTACACTTGATCCAGTGTTTAGTAAGACATTTATTAACTCCGTTTCTTCTTTGGAACTTATTTTTAAAAGGGACCTGGGAACCTTGGACCACAGGTTTCCGGGGACTTATTCCCACAGAGATTATTTGGGGAGTTTTCTTCCTCAACTGCCTCTAGCAGTGGTTGCGCTACCACAGCAAGATCCTCTACGATCGACGCTCCAGTCGATCAAGGACTTTCGCACTGTCTCTCATAGACGGGCGTTTTAAACTTTCCTGGATGCTGCTTTTTAAGCAAGCACCCTTGTTTCGTACCACTTAAGTTATTCGAGTGGTCGAACTTCGACGCTGCCTGTGCTTGTGCACAGCCGTCGGGACCTAACTCCACAATGTGTTGGGTATTCGGACTGAGGTCTTGTGCAGTCATGCTAACGACCGACTCACAAGTGTGGCCATCGCACTCACTCGTAGGACATCCACACGCTTGTGGGCGCTTCAAGACGTTCATCAGTTGGCCATCCGATGAACAAGAGATAGGCATCGTCACGGCTTGACGCTGCCAATTTATACATGGCTCGTACTTTCTGAGCCATGGTAATCCCAAGGATGACATCAAATTTGTCATCCGAATCTAGTTCGATGAAATCATCTTCGTATTGCTTACCCTTTAACGTGTATTGGGTACTAACTACACGTTTCTATACTGTTACAGATGTGCCTGTTGCTAGACGCACTGTCATCCTTGTTGGGGGGATATCGCGCTTAACGAGCTTGAGCCTGCGATCTTCTAGCGATTGTCGGATAATTTTTTTCGACGTCCACAAATGATTAGAAACTTAAGTGGCAACTTATTTGACACTATAATTTGCAGGGTGATGAGGTTAATTTCATCCCCTGGGGTAGTTAGTTACACACAATGTTTGTGTGTGAGGGGTAGTTTCGTCGAAAGACATGCAAACCTTTTGACGTTGCTGCATCAGTAGGGCGCTCCACCTACTGACCCAAAACATTTTTTTGACGATCCACCTTGCCGTTGCGATTTCGCAATAGCGTCGGATCCGCGTCCTCCGCTATTCCTAGCGAGAGGTCGGTCTTTTCGCTCAGTGTTTTTAGGCACTGGCCGTGGGGCACTGCACTCATATGGGTAGTAGCCGATTTTTGACAACGATTACATTTCTGTAATATCTTGTCACTGAAGAGCGAAGTTTCTCGCTCTCTACATACGAGAAATTCATGGGTTTTGGAGCGCCGTCTTCTTGTCGTCCCGGTAGACGATATGCACCCGAGTGGACGAAAGCCTGTTTCAGGCTAAAGCCCTCCTGTTCTGCTATAGAGATCGCTTGGTCTAGCGACTCTAATTCTAGCCGGAACAGGTGGGTCTTAACAGGACCATCTGCAGGATCTTTGTTTATTAACTGGATGACTCACGATAGAACTTACAAGTATCGCATGTTGGGCATATGCGTGAAAACCACGCCTGCCCTGCTTTAAATACAGGAGCTCTGCTCGAACCCTGAATTCAGCACTGACAGCTCAAATGTTTGCCTGAACCGGGCTTTGAAGACCTCATATGACCCAAAATCAATGTATCGTGATGTTTGAGCTCTAAAGTCCAAGATTTGGCACGTCGGGCTAAGTTGAACATGCCAAAGTTCGCTTTCGTCACATAATCACTGTGCGGCGAGCTTTAAATGGCATCGTCTAATTCGACGTTTAATCTTATTAGGAAGTCGCCCTCGTCGGCCTTCGACTTAAAGATTTCAATCTTTAAGCTTTCGGATCGACGCGGAAGGGTCGGTCCGCTAGCAGCATGCAAATACTGCTGTCACACTGTTGAGCGCCCTGTTGTCTTAACACTTCTGCGTGTTAAGAGCCTTGCTGGTGAGGCAAGGGTACTTTTTTTCTGGCCACGTCGATATCACCTCGGCGATGGACGCATGTTGTTCGTCTTTTTGTAAAGCGTACACATTGCGCCTTCCGCTGGCCCGCCTACAGCCAAACTCATAAGTTCGACCAATTTCATTTCGAGTTCATTGAAGTGAGTAAGCCTCTCACACACTGCATGAAAGCAATATTGAGGTGCGGATGGCTCTACCAAGTACTGTAAACAATTAAAATAAACTTGTTAAGAAATGTCGTGGCATCATTCGCCACATACTCTATACAACGGCGTGCACATGCACAAGAATAGTCTGTAAATTTAATTAATGTCAGTAACTGGGTACTGTTGAAATGCTAAGTTCAACGCGATTTAGTTTGGCCGTCACCAAAAAAATTAAAAAGCAAGATTATTGTCGTGACCGAAAAAGGAGAAGCAAATCGACTAAATTTGTCAATTTAAATGCGTACAGAATTTACTGCTGAGAAAGGAATATCCTGTTTACACATTATGATCTGGTAGAATCCATCCATCGGATCCTATGACAAAAGATAGTACCCTTTGACATACCATCAATGATTACGTCTTCTCGTGGTATCGGCGTTTGAGCCGGTACAGTTACAGCGTTCAGTTTATTGAATGCATGCACTATCCGCCATCCTCCTGTTGCTTTGCGCACGCAGAAGGTCGGAGAGCTATATGGGGAAGTTCATATCCTCATATGGCCTGCTGCTAAGCGTTCGGCAAAGAATTTGTCGAAAGCTATTACTTGTTCACGAGGCAATGGCCATTGCTTCATGACACAGTAATTCGAACCTGGGATTAGGTCGATTTCGTGTCGAGTCCGATATCCTTAGGCAACTCGCACGGTACTGATTCGGGGAAGACATCCTTAAATTCCTTTAAATCGTTATATAAAGGGTTTGTCTTCAAAGACTCCCAGGATTAGGACGTAAAACGTTCAAACCGAGTCTTCTCATCGAGGACACTTTTGTCCATCGGTGAGCTACTGAGAATCCGTTCGTTCTCAAGAAATACTATTGCCGACCGAATATCGGCCACGTGCTTGTCATCTGTGACCGTACGCAGATCTGCTTGACTTTGCCACTTCACAGATCACCAAGAACCGTTTTGGTTCAAGCGTTAGCAATTGAATTATCTTCGAGTAACGTCGAAGGCGCTATTAGATCAAGTGTATAAACGCGTACACTTGATCCAGTGTTTAGTAAGACATTTATTAACTCCGTTTCTTCTTTGGAACTTATTTTTAAAAGGGACCTGGGAACCTTGGACCACAGGTTTCCGGGGACTTATTCCCACAGAGATTATTTGGGGAGTTTTCTTCCTCAACTGCCTCTAGCAGTGGTTGCGCTACCACAGCAAGATCCTCTACGATCGACGCTCCAGTCGATCAAGGACTTTCGCACTGTCTCTCATAGACGGGCGTTTTAAACTTTCCTGGATGCTGCTTTTTAAGCAAGCACCCTTGTTTCGTACCACTTAAGTTATTCGAGTGGTCGAACTTCGACGCTGCCTGTGCTTGTGCACAGCCGTCGGGACCTAACTCCACAATGTGTTGGGTATTCGGACTGAGGTCTTGTGCAGTCATGCTAACGACCGACTCACAAGTGTGGCCATCGCACTCACTCGTAGGATATCCACACGCTTGTGGGCGCTTCAAGACGTTCATCAGTTGGCCATCCGATGAACAAGAGATAGGCATCGTCACGGCTTGACGCTGCCAATTTATACATGGCTCGTACTTTCTGAGCCATGGTAATCCCAAGGATGACATCAAATTTGTCATCCGAATCTAGTTCGATGAAATCATCTTCGTATTGCTTACCCTTTAACGTGTATTGGGTACTAACTACACGTTTCTATACTGTTACAGATGTGCCTGTTGCTAGACGCACTGTCATCCTTGTTGGGGGGATATCGCGCTTAACGAGCTTGAGCCTGCGATCTTCTAGCGATTGTCGGATAATTTTTTTCGACGTCCACAAATGATTAGAAACTTAAGTGGCAACTTATTTGACACTATAATTTGCAGGGTGATGAGGTTAATTTCATCCCCTGGGGTAGTTAGTTACACACAATGTTTGTGTGTGAGGGGTAGTTTCGTCGAAAGACATGCAAACCTTTTGACGTTGCTGCATCAGTAGGGCGCTCCACCTACTGACCCAAAACATTTTTTTGACGATCCACCTTGCCGTTGCGATTTCGCAATAGCGTCGGATCCGCGTCCTCCGCTATTCCTAGCGAGAGGTCGGTCTTTTCGCTCAGTGTTTTTAGGCACTGGCCGTGGGGCACTGCACTCATATGGGTAGTAGCCGATTTTTGACAACGATTACATTTCTGTAATATCTTGTCACTGAAGAGCGAAGTTTCTCGCTCTCTACATACGAGAAATTCATGGGTTTTGGAGCGCCGTCTTCTTGTCGTCCCGGTAGACGATATGCACCCGAGTGGACGAAAGCCTGTTTCAGGCTAAAGCCCTCCTGTTCTGCTATAGAGATCGCTTGGTCTAGCGACTCTAATTCTAGCCGGAACAGGTGGGTCTTAACAGGTCCGCCTGCAAGACCTTTGATAAACCCAGTTACCTGTGTTTGCTCATCAATTAGATAACTCACGATACAACTGACCAGGTATCGTCTATGTTGAACATAAGCGTGAATGTCACGCTTGCCCTGCTTCAAAATCAGGAACTTAGCCCGAGCCCTGAATTCGGCGCGTGGCGGCTCAAATGTTTGTCTGAGCCGGGTCTGAAAGACCTCATACGACCCAAAGACTAATGGCTCGTGAAGTTTGAGCCCCAAGGACCAAGATTTGGCACGTTCGGTTAAGTTGGACATGCAAATTTTCACTTTTGTCGCATCATCACTGATACGACGAGCTATGGCGTCGTCTAACTCGACGAACCATCTTAAAATGGAGTCGCCTTCAACTACCTTAATTTTCTTAGATATGTATATCTTAAGCTTTCGGGTCGGCGCGGAATCGTCAGCCCATTAGCAGCATGTACATGCTGCTGTCTCAACAGTTTTAATTGCTAAGCACTTTGTTCTCTCAACACCTCTGTGTTGAGAGCTTTGCTGGTGAAGCAAGGTTACTTCCGTCGAGTTCGTGTTGAATGAACTCGACTATGTCCGCAAACTGTTCAACTCTACCCACAGTGTAAAATAAACAAAGCGCCAACGCTGGCCCACCTACGACCGAACTCATTTGTTCGATCGCTCCCCATTCGAGGTCACTCAAATGACGAAACTTTTCACGCGTAGCGTGATAACCTTCTTGAGGGGCTTGGAAGCTCCGTCCTTCTTCATCCAACAAGTCCATGCTGGATAAAACGTTCGTCGGCCGTTAAACGGACTACGAAGTGCTACCAGGTGTAATGGAGCAACTTTCACTAGTACTGATAAACACTAGTCTACCTTAGACGGATTACAGTGTAGGTAGGGTGCCTCGTAACTTCATGTACACAAGAGTACAGAGGAAGGTTTCTAAGTAGCTAAGGGTCTTTCGCTACCAAAGGTAATTTAATGGATTTAGAATTAGGGAAAAGTAAAACTGTATTAATATTATTAGATTCCTACGAAACGATCTTCTTCTACTAATTTATCTAACTAAGGCGCCTCCTTGCGGACACACAATCGTGTCTTGAAACGATTGGCGGGGTTAATTTAGACTCAAATTATCACCGATAGAGCTATTGTCTTGTTGCATCACTAATTTCAGATTTATTATTAGTAGAACTTCTTAAGTCAAAATTAATAGAGATAATAATTTTGCATTTCTTTATATATTTCCTCTCATAGAAAATGATATTTATTATTTCTCTAAAAGGAATTAATATTTATGTAACGGGACACCCCGTTACACCATTGGACCACTCTCGTATGTAGAGAGCGAGAAACCTCGCTCTTCAAGTTACAAGCGATAACAAAAATGTAATCGTTGTCAAAAGACGTAGGCATATGAGTGTAGTGTTCACGGCCAGTGCCTAAAAACACTAAGCGAACGATCGACCTTCCGCTAGGAACAGCGGAGGACGCGGATCCGACGTTATTACGAAATCGCAACGGCGAGGTGGATCGTAAAAAAAACGGCTTGAGCCAGTAGGTGGAGCGCCCTACTGATGCAGCAACGTCAAAAGATTTTGCATGTCTTTCGACGAAGCTGCCCCTCACACACAAACATTGTGTGTAACTAACTACCCCAGGGGATGAGATTAACGTCATCACCCTGTGAATTATAGTGTCAAATAAGTTGCCACTTAAGTCCCTAATCATTTGTGGGGCGTCGAATAATTATATCTGACAATCGCTAGAAGATCGCAGACTCAAGCTCGTTGAGCGCGATATCCCTCCAACATGGATGATAGTGCGCCTAGCGACAGGCACATCTGTAACAGTATAGAAACGTGTAGTTAGTACCCAATACACGTTAAAGGGTAAGCAATACGAAGATGATTTCATCGAACTAGATTCGGATGACAAATTTGATGTCATCCTTGGGATTACCATGGCTCAGAAAGTACGAGCCATGTATAAATTGGCAGCGTCAAGCCGTGACGATGCCTATCTCTTGTTCATCGGATGGCCAACTGATGAACGTCTTGAAGCGCCCACAAGCGTGTGGATATCCTACGAGTGAGTGCGATGGCCACACTTGTGAGTCGGTCGTTAGCATGACTGCACAAGACCTCAGTCCGAATACCCAACACATTGTGGAGTTAGGTCCCGACGGCTGTGCACAAGCACAGGCAGCGTCGAAGTTCGACCACTCGAATAACTTAAGTGGTACGAAACAAGGGTGCTTGCTTAAAAAGCAGCATCCAGGAAAGTTTAAAACGCCCGTCTATGAGAGACAGTGCGAAAGTCCTTGATCGACTGGAGCGTCGATCGTAGAGGATCTTGCTGTGGTAGCGCAACCACTGCTAGAGGCAGTTGAGGAAGAAAACTCCCCAAATAATTTCTGTGGGAATAAGTCCCCGGAAACCTGTGGTCCAAGGTTCCCAGGTCCCTTTTAAAAATAAGTTTCAAAGAAGAAACGGAGTTAATAAATGTCTTACTAAACACTGGATCAAGTGTACGCGTTTATACACTTGATCTAATAGCGCCTTCGACGTTACTCGAAGATAATTCAATTGCTAACGCTTGAACCGAAACGGTTCTTGGTGATCTGTGAAGTGGCAAAGTCAAGCAGATCTGCGTACGGTCACAGATGACAAGCACGTGGCCGATATTCGGTCGGCAATAGTATTTCTTGAGAACGAACGGATTCTCAGTAGCTCACCGATGGACAAAAGTGTCCTCGATGAGAAGACTCGGTTTGAACGTTTTACGTCCTAATCCTGGGAGTCTTTGAAGACAAACCCTTTATATAACGATTTAAAGGAATTTAAGGATGTCTTCCCCGAATCAGTACCGTGCGAGTTGCCTAAGGATATCGGACTCGACACGAAATCGACCTAATCCCAGGTTCGAATTACTGTGTCATGAAGCAATGGCCATTGCCTCGTGAACAAGTAATAGCTTTCGACAAATTCTTTGCCGAACGCTTAGCAGCAGGCCATATGAGGATATGAACTTCCCCATATAGCTCTCCGACCTTCTGCGTGCGCAAAGCAACAGGAGGATGGCGGATAGAGCATGCATTCAATAAACTGAACGCTGTAACTGTACCGGCTCAAACGCCGATACCACGAGAAGACGTAATCATTGATGGTATGTCAAAGGGTACTATCTTTTTGTCAGTAGATCTGATGGATGGATTCGATCAGATCCTTATACGTGAACAAGATAGTCCATTCACAGCAGTAAGCACCCCAAGCGGTATGCTATGGGAGTGGCTAGTCATGCCACAGAGATTAGAAATGCCCCTGCGACATTAAACTGATGTGAAACCAATCTGTTGAGATCGGTGCGGGATTTTGCACCGAGCTATTTTTATGACGTGTTCGTTCATAGCAGAGCCATGAAAATAGAAAGTCGGATGTTTTAGGACATCGTCCCCACGTATAAAGGTTCTTACACTTATGCGTAAGCATAAGTTGTATGCAAATCTCACGAAGTGTATATTCGCTGCAAGCGAAATACCACTTCTTGGGTGCATGGGTAAACACGGTGTACGCCCGGATCCGCAAAAGATCAAGGCGATCACCGATTGGTCTGTGCTAGTCGATGTAAAGGGACTTAGAAAGTTCCTCGGTTTAGCGGCGTACCTGCACAAGTACTCACGCAATTATGCCGAAATGACAGTGCATCTTTCTTCTTTGTTGAAGAAAATGTAAAGTGGTCATGGAACGCTGATTGTCAGCGTCCTTCGAGGGTATCAGAAAAAGCATGATGCAATCGCCAATCCTGGCGATTGCTGACCAAGACCGACCTTTCATGTGGTCTATGACGCCAGCGATCTTGCAATCGGCTGTGCGTTAATCCAATATGACACAGACGGCGCAGAGCGCGTCGTCTGCTATCAGCCGCATCAGCTTCAACTAGCTTAATGCAATTACCCGGTGCATGAAAAGAATCTCCCTGCCGTGAAATATGCACTGGCAAAGTTTAGGGTCTATCTCTTGGGAGATAGACCTTTCATTGCATACACGGACCATGCATCTTTACGCTCGGCCGTAAACAGTCCACATCTCTCGCAAAGAATGGCGAGATGGTTGTCTTCTTCGCGGAGTATAACTTCTCCGTGGAGTATAAACCAGGACGACTTAACGTCATCGCTGATGCCCTTTCGCGCAGGCCCGATTTTGAGCCGGCTGTGCACAGCAAGAGTGAGCATTAGGTCACTGTTGCAACATAAGCGTTCCGTCGTCAACATTACTCGACAACGTTAGAAGAGCTTATCAAGAAGATAAGGCCCATGAAGGGTTGGCGGATTACCTTCGTAATCCATCCCAACAATCCTTAAAAGGATTGTCAAAATTGTATTGATCCTCTACAGATCGATACACAACACGCAATGGGTTATGGAATTTCACAGCCATTGCTGGCTACACGCCCCGTGTCGTCATCCCCACCCATAATGATTTGCGATTACGCATCATGTATAAGTGCCAAGGTGCACCAATACGTGGTCATCGTGGACGTGAGAAGACTTATCTCACGATAAGTCGCGACTTCTACTGGCCACGCCAGAATGAGTTCGTCCGCAAGTACATACGTGCTTGCGAAGTTTGTCTACGGCTGAAGCCCACACCGTGCTCCGTTACAAATCTGCCTGTTCCGGCAGAGTGGTGATAGTCCGTATTTATGGACTTCGTCTTCGGATTCTTCGAAGACAAGAATAATGGGATTCTTGTTTTTGCTCCCGTATGGAGTCGATCACAGCGAGTACAACTTTGACCCTGCCTACGTGGTTTGAACCTGGAGCTGCACTTTGTACAGGAGCACTAGGCGACAGCTGGTGCCATAACAGGCCATCGCTGTAGCTAAAGCGATTTGGGTCTCGCCAATTATTAACACAAATATAGCTAGAATTACGCTGATATGGCTAGGCCATTATCTAATCTCCTTAAAAAGGATACAGAATGGTGCTGGACTAGCACCGAACATAATGCTTTTCGATCAGTTAAGGAACGTCTTATCCATGCCCAAAGGCTGTGCTTAAGTCTTTATTGACACGATATTTCGACTCCATGGGTTACCCCGTGAACTGGTCTCAGATCGAGACCCTACATTCACGGCGATAATTTGGGAAACAGTGTTCAACTCACTTGGATCACAGTAAAAAATGTCAGCTTCTGATCATCCTGAAGTAGATGGTCTGACGGATCGTGCAAAGCGTATTCGCGAAGAGATACTTCGCGGATACGTCCACTCTATTAAGAGTTAGAGCGAGTTATTGCCGATGGTAGAAGTTGCCATCCACAATTCAGTGATCACTTTTCGTTAATGGCTTGCGCGACCCACGTAAATCAGCCTTGTTTGAGAGTGACTCTTATTAAGGGGGGGAAGACTCGCTCGAGCAAAGAATCTTCTAGCTCTTGCTCATCACGCATTAGCACAAAGGTCAATGCGAAGGATACCAATGTTTAGTAATTAGCATTAAAGTGGATAAATCAGTAATAACAATAATCTATTACTGACTTTGACAACGATGCTGAAAGACTCAGCATCGAAAACAATATTATTAATGGGAACGATTATACTCTCAATAATTAGAGATTGATATCTCCGCAATGCGAGCCGGTCGCACTGAAAACAATAATAAAACCGAGTCAGCAGGTCATTTCCTGTTGGCTAGAGAAGCAGTGGTCCGTTTTGTACAGACAGAATTCCATCGCATATGCGGTGGACCGACAGAAACGGAACTCTGACAAAAATGGAAGAGCAAACATACTTTCATTTAATGTTAATAACCTAGTTTTACTGTCTACGGTAAAGCCACCAAAACACGTAGTGACAAATGTAGGCAGTAATGAATTACTGTCCAGGTATATCGGCCCGTTTCGCATACTATATCGCCAAGGCAATGCGTACACGATCGAGCTGCCTCGTAGGATGCGTGCGCATCCTACGTTTTTGTTGAGCGTCTTCGTCCGTACCATCAGTACGAGGCTTCTTCCGATTCCGGATTATACCGGAACGATCTAGAGTATCAGCCAACGCCTGATGGTCTCGAGCGAAAGACTTATTGTTTCGGAACAGGGTCTAATTCTCTTGAACCAGACGATCCACTCTTTCCTCCAAGGAAGAGATCTTCTGACGAGCTGTCAACAGCTCGTTTTGAAGTGACTGATGTGTCCTTTTGTTCGCCAGTTGGTCAGTCGCAATCTGCGTACAGCTTTTCAACTGGTCACGAGAACCATTATCGACCGTCACCGCTAACGCGCGGCGACGAAAATGCTCGTGATCAAGATCCTCCCTTAAATAATAAAGGGTGTGATCCAAATCACGATGTTGAATCGGGCTCCTTAAACAAGGCGAACTCGATCTTTCCTCCCCCTCCACATCCATTGATAGATTCAGGTGGTGAGAAGCGCTTTATTGTTGAAAATTTGTTGAACCAAGGCAAAGGGTGTTCGAACGAGTAATCTCGTTTGTTGGCGAGGGTATCCACCCTCGCATGATAATTGGTAACCTCGTTCTCAACTGATGTTGGCCGTTCCGGGTCTCGTCTTGCAGTACGACGAAACCTATCCTTCTCGGCAGAACGTCCATAGGAGAACGAGCGCATCCCGCGCTCGTAAAATAATTAAAGGTTCTCAATCTCTACGTGAATCTCACAAGACATAAACGTCCTCCAATAAGGATCTTTTATGGAGTATGCCTACTTAGGGGCATGACCTGCATCCTTATAATTGCATGGGCTTGGTCCCTCGACGAGAGGCATGGAATCCATGCCTCTCTAGACAAACGTGCAACTTATATTGTGCACCGACTACGGTCAATTTCTCGAACCGTTCACGGATACCATTTAGCTTGTCAAGCCAGACCTCACGGCTTATGTTTTTTACATTCTTTGCTAAGTCGTTCAAGCTTGAAACAAAAGGTTTGACATCCTTTGCCCGTTTGCAAGTGTACCACTGTACCACCGATACCGGTAAAGGCATCGATGAAGAATTCCGTTTCATCCTCACCAGGCTTGTGAAGCCTGGATGAGTCGAATAACGGAATATGATTTTGACCGTTGGTCAAACCAGACCAACGAATGAGGTTCTTCTTCGAGGGTAACCAAGGTCTCTTTTCAGGAGCGAACCGCAACATATTGCGGTGGCTCATGTTAACGTAAACGTTAACTTGGCCCTGGGAGCGATCGGTAGATTCACTCCTTTTTTTGGTGATGCAAACTAACACCACCAGCGGGCCGTAAAGCCCACACCTTTCGCAAAGAATGGCGAGGTGGCTATCCTTCTTCGCGGAGTATAATTTCTCCGTGAAATATAAACCAGGACGACTTAATGCCGTCGCTGATGCGTTATCACGCCGACCCGATTTCGAGTCAGCAGTGCACTCCAACAGTGAAAATATTCTTACTGTTGCAACACTCACTACGAGTGTTCCGTCATCAACCTTTGTTGATGACATAAAGAAAGCCTACAAAGAAGATAAGGACCTTCTATGTTTGATGGATCATTTAGTGAATCCATCCGATAAATCTTTTAAAGATTTACCGGCTTTATATCGATCGTCATCCGATCGATACACAACACGTAACGGCTTATTGTATTACACAGCCGTTACCGGCGACACTCCACGTGTCGTCGTCCCCACTCACAATGATTCGCGCTTGCGCATCATATATGAGTGTCACGATGCACCAACAAGTGTGCAACGTGGACGTGAGAAAACTTATCTCACAGTAAGTCGCGACTTTTTCTGGCCCCGCCAGTATCAGTTCGTTCGCGAGTACATTCGTGTTTGCGAGGTGTGTCAACAGGTGAAGCCTAGCCCTCCATCACGTGCACATCTCTAACCTCTACCATTTCCGGCAGAATGTTGGCAGTCCGTATCTATGGACTTCGTCTTCGGATTTCCCGAAGACGATCAC
>NC_090619.1:3864125-3875177 GCF_004359215.1 Bremia lactucae
ACGGATTACAGTGTAGGTAGGGTGCCTCGTAACTTCATGTACACAAGAGTACAGAGGAAGGTTTCTAAGTAGCTAAGGGTCTTTCGCTACCAAAGGTAATTTAATGGATTTAGAATTAGGGAAAAGTAAAACTGTATTAATATTATTAGATTCCTACGAAACGATCTTCTTCTACTAATTTATCTAACTAAGGCGCCTCCTTGCGGACACACAATCGTGTCTTGAAACGATTGGCGGGGTTAATTTAGACTCAAATTATCACCGATAGAGCTATTGTCTTGTTGCATCACTAATTTCAGATTTATTATTAGTAGAACTTCTTAAGTCAAAATTAATAGAGATAATAATTTTGCATTTCTTTATATATTTCCTCTCATAGAAAATGATATTTATTATTTCTCTAAAAGGAATTAATATTTATGTAACGGGACACCCCGTTACACCATTGGACCACTCTCGTATGTAGAGAGCGAGAAACCTCGCTCTTCAAGTTACAAGCGATAACAAAAATGTAATCGTTGTCAAAAGACGTAGGCATATGAGTGTAGTGTTCACGGCCAGTGCCTAAAAACACTAAGCGAACGATCGACCTTCCGCTAGGAACAGCGGAGGACGCGGATCCGACGTTATTACGAAATCGCAACGGCGAGGTGGATCGTAAAAAAAACGGCTTGAGCCAGTAGGTGGAGCGCCCTACTGATGCAGCAACGTCAAAAGATTTTGCATGTCTTTCGACGAAGCTGCCCCTCACACACAAACATTGTGTGTAACTAACTACCCCAGGGGATGAGATTAACGTCATCACCCTGTGAATTATAGTGTCAAATAAGTTGCCACTTAAGTCCCTAATCATTTGTGGGGCGTCGAATAATTATATCTGACAATCGCTAGAAGATCGCAGACTCAAGCTCGTTGAGCGCGATATCCCTCCAACATGGATGATAGTGCGCCTAGCGACAGGCACATCTGTAACAGTATAGAAACGTGTAGTTAGTACCCAATACACGTTAAAGGGTAAGCAATACGAAGATGATTTCATCGAACTAGATTCGGATGACAAATTTGATGTCATCCTTGGGATTACCATGGCTCAGAAAGTACGAGCCATGTATAAATTGGCAGCGTCAAGCCGTGACGATGCCTATCTCTTGTTCATCGGATGGCCAACTGATGAACGTCTTGAAGCGCCCACAAGCGTGTGGATATCCTACGAGTGAGTGCGATGGCCACACTTGTGAGTCGGTCGTTAGCATGACTGCACAAGACCTCAGTCCGAATACCCAACACATTGTGGAGTTAGGTCCCGACGGCTGTGCACAAGCACAGGCAGCGTCGAAGTTCGACCACTCGAATAACTTAAGTGGTACGAAACAAGGGTGCTTGCTTAAAAAGCAGCATCCAGGAAAGTTTAAAACGCCCGTCTATGAGAGACAGTGCGAAAGTCCTTGATCGACTGGAGCGTCGATCGTAGAGGATCTTGCTGTGGTAGCGCAACCACTGCTAGAGGCAGTTGAGGAAGAAAACTCCCCAAATAATTTCTGTGGGAATAAGTCCCCGGAAACCTGTGGTCCAAGGTTCCCAGGTCCCTTTTAAAAATAAGTTTCAAAGAAGAAACGGAGTTAATAAATGTCTTACTAAACACTGGATCAAGTGTACGCGTTTATACACTTGATCTAATAGCGCCTTCGACGTTACTCGAAGATAATTCAATTGCTAACGCTTGAACCGAAACGGTTCTTGGTGATCTGTGAAGTGGCAAAGTCAAGCAGATCTGCGTACGGTCACAGATGACAAGCACGTGGCCGATATTCGGTCGGCAATAGTATTTCTTGAGAACGAACGGATTCTCAGTAGCTCACCGATGGACAAAAGTGTCCTCGATGAGAAGACTCGGTTTGAACGTTTTACGTCCTAATCCTGGGAGTCTTTGAAGACAAACCCTTTATATAACGATTTAAAGGAATTTAAGGATGTCTTCCCCGAATCAGTACCGTGCGAGTTGCCTAAGGATATCGGACTCGACACGAAATCGACCTAATCCCAGGTTCGAATTACTGTGTCATGAAGCAATGGCCATTGCCTCGTGAACAAGTAATAGCTTTCGACAAATTCTTTGCCGAACGCTTAGCAGCAGGCCATATGAGGATATGAACTTCCCCATATAGCTCTCCGACCTTCTGCGTGCGCAAAGCAACAGGAGGATGGCGGATAGAGCATGCATTCAATAAACTGAACGCTGTAACTGTACCGGCTCAAACGCCGATACCACGAGAAGACGTAATCATTGATGGTATGTCAAAGGGTACTATCTTTTTGTCAGTAGATCTGATGGATGGATTCGATCAGATCCTTATACGTGAACAAGATAGTCCATTCACAGCAGTAAGCACCCCAAGCGGTATGCTATGGGAGTGGCTAGTCATGCCACAGAGATTAGAAATGCCCCTGCGACATTAAACTGATGTGAAACCAATCTGTTGAGATCGGTGCGGGATTTTGCACCGAGCTATTTTTATGACGTGTTCGTTCATAGCAGAGCCATGAAAACAGAAAGTCGGATGTTTTAGGACATCGTCCCCACGTATAAAGGTTCTTACACTTATGCGTAAGCATAAGTTGTATGCAAATCTCACGAAGTGTATATTCGCTGCAAGCGAAATACCACTTCTTGGGTGCATGGGTAAACACGGTGTACGCCCGGATCCGCAAAAGATCAAGGCGATCACCGATTGGTCTGTGCTAGTCGATGTAAAGGGACTTAGAAAGTTCCTCGGTTTAGCGGCGTACCTGCACAAGTACTCACGCAATTATGCCGAAATGACAGTGCATCTTTCTTCTTTGTTGAAGAAAATGTAAAGTGGTCATGGAACGCTGATTGTCAGCGTCCTTCGAGGGTATCAGAAAAAGCATGATGCAATCGCCAATCCTGGCGATTGCTGACCAAGACCGACCTTTCATGTGGTCTATGACGCCAGCGATCTTGCAATCGGCTGTGCGTTAATCCAATATGACACAGACGGCGCAGAGCGCGTCGTCTGCTATCAGCCGCATCAGCTTCAACTAGCTTAATGCAATTACCCGGTGCATGAAAAGAATCTCCCTGCCGTGAAATATGCACTGGCAAAGTTTAGGGTCTATCTCTTGGGAGATAGACCTTTCATTGCATACACGGACCATGCATCTTTACGCTCGGCCGTAAACAGTCCACATCTCTCGCAAAGAATGGCGAGATGGTTGTCTTCTTCGCGGAGTATAACTTCTCCGTGGAGTATAAACCAGGACGACTTAACGTCATCGCTGATGCCCTTTCGCGCAGGCCCGATTTTGAGCCGGCTGTGCACAGCAAGAGTGAGCATTAGGTCACTGTTGCAACATAAGCGTTCCGTCGTCAACATTACTCGACAACGTTAGAAGAGCTTATCAAGAAGATAAGGCCCATGAAGGGTTGGCGGATTACCTTCGTAATCCATCCCAACAATCCTTAAAAGGATTGTCAAAATTGTATTGATCCTCTACAGATCGATACACAACACGCAATGGGTTATGGAATTTCACAGCCATTGCTGGCTACACGCCCCGTGTCGTCATCCCCACCCATAATGATTTGCGATTACGCATCATGTATAAGTGCCAAGGTGCACCAATACGTGGTCATCGTGGACGTGAGAAGACTTATCTCACGATAAGTCGCGACTTCTACTGGCCACGCCAGAATGAGTTCGTCCGCAAGTACATACGTGCTTGCGAAGTTTGTCTACGGCTGAAGCCCACACCGTGCTCCGTTACAAATCTGCCTGTTCCGGCAGAGTGGTGATAGTCCGTATTTATGGACTTCGTCTTCGGATTCTTCGAAGACAAGAATAATGGGATTCTTGTTTTTGCTCCCGTATGGAGTCGATCACAGCGAGTACAACTTTGACCCTGCCTACGTGGTTTGAACCTGGAGCTGCACTTTGTACAGGAGCACTAGGCGACAGCTGGTGCCATAACAGGCCATCGCTGTAGCTAAAGCGATTTGGGTCTCGCCAATTATTAACACAAATATAGCGAGAATTACGCTGATATGGCTAGGCCATTATCTAATCTCCTTAAAAAGGATACAGAATGGTGCTGGACTAGCACCGAACATAATGCTTTTCGATCAGTTAAGGAACGTCTTATCCATGCCCAAAGGCTGTGCTTAAGTCTTTATTGACACGATATTTCGACTCCATGGGTTACCCCGTGAACTGGTCTCAGATCGAGACCCTACATTCACGGCGATAATTTGGGAAACAGTGTTCAACTCACTTGGATCACAGTAAAAAATGTCAGCTTCTGATCATCCTGAAGTAGATGGTCTGACGGATCGTGCAAAGCGTATTCGCGAAGAGATACTTCGCGGATACGTCCACTCTATTAAGAGTTAGAGCGAGTTATTGCCGATGGTAGAAGTTGCCATCCACAATTCAGTGATCACTTTTCGTTAATGGCTTGCGCGACCCACGTAAATCAGCCTTGTTTGAGAGTGACTCTTATTAAGGGGGGGAAGACTCGCTCGAGCAAAGAATCTTCTAGCTCTTGCTCATCACGCATTAGCACAAAGGTCAATGCGAAGGATACCAATGTTTAGTAATTAGCATTAAAGTGGATAAATCAGTAATAACAATAATCTATTACTGACTTTGACAACGATGCTGAAAGACTCAGCATCGAAAACAATATTATTAATGGGAACGATTATACTCTCAATAATTAGAGATTGATATCTCCGCAATGCGAGCCGGTCGCACTGAAAACAATAATAAAACCGAGTCAGCAGGTCATTTCCTGTTGGCTAGAGAAGCAGTGGTCCGTTTTGTACAGACAGAATTCCATCGCATATGCGGTGGACCGACAGAAACGGAACTCTGACAAAAATGGAAGAGCAAACATACTTTCATTTAATGTTAATAACCTAGTTTTACTGTCTACGGTAAAGCCACCAAAACACGTAGTGACAAATGTAGGCAGTAATGAATTACTGTCCAGGTATATCGGCCCGTTTCGCATACTATATCGCCAAGGCAATGCGTACACGATCGAGCTGCCTCGTAGGATGCGTGCGCATCCTACGTTTTTGTTGAGCGTCTTCGTCCGTACCATCAGTACGAGGCTTCTTCCGATTCCGGATTATACCGGAACGATCTAGAGTATCAGCCAACGCCTGATGGTCTCGAGCGAAAGACTTATTGTTTCGGAACAGGGTCTAATTCTCTTGAACCAGACGATCCACTCTTTCCTCCAAGGAAGAGATCTTCTGACGAGCTGTCAACAGCTCGTTTTGAAGTGACTGATGTGTCCTTTTGTTCGCCAGTTGGTCAGTCGCAATCTGCGTACAGCTTTTCAACTGGTCACGAGAACCATTATCGACCGTCACCGCTAACGCGCGGCGACGAAAATGCTCGTGATCAAGATCCTCCCTTAAATAATAAAGGGTGTGATCCAAATCACGATGTTGAATCGGGCTCCTTAAACAAGGCGAACTCGATCTTTCCTCCCCCTCCACATCCATTGATAGATTCAGGTGGTGAGAAGCGCTTTATTGTTGAAAATTTGTTGAACCAAGGCAAAGGGTGTTCGAACGAGTAATCTCGTTTGTTGGCGAGGGTATCCACCCTCGCATGATAATTGGTAACCTCGTTCTCAACTGATGTTGGCCGTTCCGGGTCTCGTCTTGCAGTACGACGAAACCTATCCTTCTCGGCAGAACGTCCATAGGAGAACGAGCGCATCCCGCGCTCGTAAAATAATTAAAGGTTCTCAATCTCTACGTGAATCTCACAAGACATAAACGTCCTCCAATAAGGATCTTTTATGGAGTATGCCTACTTAGGGGCATGACCTGCATCCTTATAATTGCATGGGCTTGGTCCCTCGACGAGAGGCATGGAATCCATGCCTCTCTAGACAAACGTGCAACTTATATTGTGCACCGACTACGGTCAATTTCTCGAACCGTTCACGGATACCATTTAGCTTGTCAAGCCAGACCTCACGGCTTATGTTTTTTACATTCTTTGCTAAGTCGTTCAAGCTTGAAACAAAAGGTTTGACATCCTTTGCCCGTTTGCAAGTGTACCACTGTACCACCGATACCGGTAAAGGCATCGATGAAGAATTCCGTTTCATCCTCACCAGGCTTGTGAAGCCTGGATGAGTCGAATAACGGAATATGATTTTGACCGTTGGTCAAACCAGACCAACGAATGAGGTTCTTCTTCGAGGGTAACCAAGGTCTCTTTTCAGGAGCGAACCGCAACATATTGCGGTGGCTCATGTTAACGTAAACGTTAACTTGGCCCTGGGAGCGATCGGTAGATTCACTCCTTTTTTTGGTGATGCAAACTAACACCACCAGCGGGCCGTAAAGCCCACACCTTTCGCAAAGAATGGCGAGGTGGCTATCCTTCTTCGCGGAGTATAATTTCTCCGTGAAATATAAACCAGGACGACTTAATGTCGTCGCTGATGCGTTATCACGCCGACCCGATTTCGAGTCAGCAGTGCACTCCAACAGTGAAAATATTCTTACTGTTGCAACACTCACTACGAGTGTTCCGTCATCAACCTTTGTTGATGACATAAAGAAAGCCTACAAAGAAGATAAGGACCTTCTATGTTTGATGGATCATTTAGTGAATCCATCCGATAAATCTTTTAAAGATTTACCGGCTTTATATCGATCGTCATCCGATCGATACACAACACGTAACGGCTTATTGTATTACACAGCCGTTACCGGCGACACTCCACGTGTCGTCGTTCCAACTCACAATGATTCGCGCTTGCGCATCATGTATGAGTGTCACGATGCACCAACAAGTGTGCAACGTGGACGTGAGAAAACTTATCTCACAGTAAGTCGCGACTTTTTCTGGCCCCGCCAGTATCAGTTCGTTCGCGAGTACATTCGTGTTTGCGAGGTGTGTCAACAGGTGAAGCCTAGCCCTCCATCACGTGCACATCTCTAACCTCTACCATTTCCGGCAGAATGTTGGCAGTCCGTATCTATGGACTTCGTCTTCGGATTTCCCGAAGACGATCACAAAAACAATCGAATCCTTGTTTTAAAGACGGATTCAGCAAGATGGTACATCTTGCTGCAGTACTAGAGTCAATCACGGCTCCGGGCTGTGCTCGTGTCTTTATCGACACTGTATGCAGACTCCACGGTTTACCCCTTGAACTGTTCTGCGATAGAGATCCACGGTTCACGACGAAGTTTTGGCAATCCGTGTTCCGATCTCTCGGGACACGGCTGACTATGTCAACCTCTCATCATCCAGAGACAGATGGTGAAACGGAACGCGTCAATCGCGTCTTCGAAGAGATACTTCGAGGTTACGTCCAGTCGTATCCGAATTGGAGCGAGTTTTTACCGATGGTCGAATTCGCCATCAACAATTCGGTGCATGCGTCTACAACGCATGCACCGTTCTTCGTGAATGTCTTACGCCATTCACGCATAATCACCCGATTAGAGGGATCCACTAGTTTAAAGGGGGGTGGAGTCGCACAGCAAAACCAGCTCAGGATCATGCTCGTCACGCGTCGAAATTACCGACGACGCGAATGATGTCGATGTCGAAGCAAACGACATCGAAAGAGAGAAACTCAGCAATAGTGATGACACTATTGTTTCCAAGAAATAAAAGTACCAGCGAGGAATCCCTCGCTGAAGAAGAGAAGGATCTCATGGCAGTGCGCACAAAGCGCACTGAAAAAGACAACACAAGTGAGTCTGCAGAGAAATTTCTGCTAACTCGAGAATCTGTAGTCCGTTTCGTATAAGACCGGCAGAAAAGGAATGCAGACAAACATGGAAGAGCAAATGTTCTTTCATTTAAAGAAATAATCTAGTACTAGTGTGTAAGGTTAACGTACCTAAGCTTGTAGTCACTAATGTGGGTAGTAGTAAGCTACTACTCAAGTTCGTTGGGCCATTCCGTGTACTGCATCGCAGAGGCAATGCATACACGATAGAATTGCCACGAAGGATGCGAACGCATCCTACGCTTTACGTTGGTCGGCTCAGCCCGTGCCATCAGTACGCGGTTTCTTCTGCGGACGGATCTGACCACCCCTCTCAAGATTCCGAAAGATTCTTGTGATCACGAACCAGACTCTCATGTTGAGTATGGAGATTCTCATGCCGAATCCTAAGTTTCTCAAAATCGCGATGAGCTGACGACAGCTCGTCACGAAGAGCGTGATGCTTCCGTTCGTACTCCAACATTGAGTACGTTCTTCTCGAACGGTCTTTTAACCGTTCTATACGGTTAGTCTGCAGCTTCTGTTTCAACGCTTACCGTGTTCGTGATCAAGTCCCTCCTCCAATACATAAAGGTAGTGTTCGAGTTTGTTAAAATTCCGAGTTTTTCTGCATTATTGATTTTGACTAAAATCAACACGGCCAAAAAAAAAGCTGTGCGCGTGGCCCGTGAGGCCACAGCTGTTATGTTTCAGTGGATGCTAATTCGTCTACAAGTCGTAGTGCCCCGTTACATGAGGGAAGAGAGAGAAGTCGATCAAACCGCTACCTCGCTGTGCTAGGTTGTGTGCTAAACTAGAGCGTGGCCGCAACAGACGTGCCCGCCTACATAACTTCTTTCATGACTCCATAAAGAAAAGCCGTCACCACATTCAACTGATCAAGTGGCCACCTAAAGTACTTGGTCAATGCGTATTGCGCACGGCCGTAAACAGTCCACACCTCTCGCAAAGAATGACGAGATAGTTGTCTTCTTCGTCGATCTTCGACTTTAGATCCGACACATAGGTCGGATTTAATTTTCCACAACCATTGGTGAATTCCCACGGTGGTCAACGTTTTCTTGTGGAACGTGTCGAAAACCACCGTGATGTGAAGGGGCAGCGAACGAGTTATCTTGTTCGCTGGCGCGGTTATCCACCATCACATGACAGCTGGGAGCCTCGGTCCCAGCTGGCGTTGACGTTGAGGGCCCGTCCGTCAGTATGACATAATCCATCCGATGGATCAGAAGGTCCATCGAAAAAAATGCGCCCTTGGCGCTTGTAGATCGATTGCAAAACGATAATAGCATCGCGCATCTCTATAGAAAGGTGAGCCCTTCCTTAGGGCTAGGAAATGCAATAAACATCCCCTCTCACTCGTTTCGTGTTGTCGACACAACGTGGACAGCGACCACCCCAATTGAGGCATGGAAGTCCTGCCTCACGCCACAACCGCTGCAGTTTAAATTTTGCACCGGTTGGATTTCGTTTTTCAAACTCAACGCGAATCGCGTTAAGTCTCTGAAGCCAGGCCTTTGCGTCCAATGTCTTTGACATTGCGAATAAACGCGTTCCAGAGTTGTATCACCGACTATACCATCGATGCCTTAAAAAGGATCGCAATAAAAATCTTTTTCAGCGCGCAAGTTCTCCGCGCTAGGATCAAGGCCATGTAGCTTTGTCACAATAATTAAGGAATATAATTGTGAGGAGTGGTCTCTCCAGACAAGCTACTGACTATTCGTTCGGGCAAAAACCACGGCTATTTCTCAGGTGCAAGACAAGACATTTTATTTGTCTACGCTCCCTATAAAGCAGAGGTACCACAAGAACTTTTATAACGATGGCTTACGCCATCGTCATCACGACGCACAGAGATATTTGCGGGTGACGGCACGGGAGACGGTGCTGGCGATGAGGAATCATCCTCATCGTCGGAACCAAACATGTTATAGCGAACACTATTAGCACGTCTATCCGATTGGGCCACCTCATTCGAAGGCTCATAGTCAGCCGCCTGACGACAATCAGGCGACTGTTCTGCTCTCCCCGAGTCGGCCATTTCGTACGACTCGCATTCATAGTCGACCTCCAAAGAGGGGTCACACTCATGTGGTGACTCACCACGTGCACTCGCAACATCTAGTGTTGCGGGCGAAGATGATACTTGGGCAAACGAAACGTCTGCCGCAAGAGACAATAATGCGTCGCCCGCGGCTGCATGTACCGCAGCCGAAGGTTCCGCACTATTCGCTGACCGCATGGTCCCGTTTACCATGAGATAGAATTGAAAAGGATGGTTTTGACCAATCAATATCGTTTTCACTTAAGTGTCTTATAGTGACCACTCTATTCAATGACATTCAGAGTGATTGTCGTTTAAGGGCGGAGATGTTACGGGGTGTATCGTTTCATTAAATTAACACTTCAAGGTTGATAATGTATATATTATCTATAACGTAGTTAAAATTTTGGGAATATTACGTTACATAGTAACATAAAGATTATTCACTAATAGATATAGGCCTTTATATCTTCGCGGTCCAGTCAGCACTGGACGCGCGCAAAGAGAGAGACAGATAAGACTTTATTACATGTTTTGTATTGGTAAATAATTAAGTTAGTAGAAAATAGAAGGACTTAATAATATTAAATTAAATATACTTTTACCCCTCTTTAAAGTAAGTGTTTTAAAGAGAGTCTTGTCTCTGCACGTACTAGTGACGTGTGGCACAACTGCACTGAAGCAGTGCAAAGTGGACTTGAACTGAAGCAGTAAAAGTCGGCAGTGCCCCGTTACACTTAAGCTAAGTCCTCTTAACTTCATAGAAACCTTTCTCTGTACCGTTACAACATGATTCGTCCCTCCGCGTTGATATCTTAGCTCGGGCTCTATCAGAGATCTTGCACATAGTTATTCCGTGTAAATAGCCCATCACGTAGGCGGCCACGTCGTAATGCGGCCACGCTCTACTTAGGCACACACCCTAGCACAGCGAGGAAGCGGTTAAACCTGCTTCTCTTGCGTGCAGTGAGGCAGTTGTGGTGGGCGCGTTAGCGACCTCACCCAACACACTAAGAACTCTGGTTAAGTGTCGTCACGGGAGCGGTAATCCGTCTCCTCGTGCGCACTTACCAAGTAGGAAGTAGTTTTCAGACTGATTTATATTTAATAGAATTAAATACAAATACCTATTTTTACCAATTAAAATGTTATCTCTATAGATATCATTTAATATGTATTGCGAGCGTATCTTTATAGATACCTCGCGTAAC
>NC_090619.1:3877109-3884155 GCF_004359215.1 Bremia lactucae
ACATTTGAGGGAAAAGAGGGAGAAAATCTCCCTTTTTGGATTAAGCAGATGGAAATGTCCATTGATTCCGCCTTGTTCTTAACAGAACGGCAAAAGGTGGCTATGGCCATTTCCAAACTTGGAGGTAGAGCCATGGAGTGGGCACTATCGTGCAGCACGTCCATAAACGACGCTTTTCCCTCATGGGATTCGCTGAAACAGCAAATGACGAGCATGTTTGCACCGCCTGATCAGGCTTTTCGCATGCGAGCACGGCTCCTAGCGACTCGACAGGGTAAAAGAACCCTAGGGGACTTTGTCCAGGAGTTGAGAACTCTCATTGCATCTATGCATCAAGACCCGGTGCAAGAAGCAATTGTAGTGACCATCTTTATGGGGGGTCTCAATGAGGGCGTTGCCCGGACGGAATTGTTCCGATCTCATCCGGCTACGTTCGAAGAGGCAGTTGCCATAGCGCTACGCGCCGAGTTTGACTTTAAGTCTGCTCGCGTTAGCACGCCTGTTTACCGAACAAGCTCTTCAAGCACATGGGTTCCGTCTAACAGAGCGGAACCTATGGATTTAAGCCTCGTTGAGGAAGGAGAAGAGGCTCTCTAAGCTGTGGAACAGCATAAGACCATCCGTAGATATTATGTGTGCGGAAGCACGAAATTTTTACGCCCTGCCCCTCTTCGAAACTCGCGTAAAGCTCGAAAGAGCTCCAACTCCGACCTATACCAGAGATCTGGTACGGTGCGGGAAAACGTCGATACCCAGTAGGTGCGGGGCGCCCTACTGGGGAGGACCTAGGCTCTGTTGAACCTCAAGGAGGTGAGAATAATCAGAACCTAATTCCAATTAGCTCGGTGCTTACTGGCACGGGGCGAGAGTACAAGCCTGGCTTGCTAGTCGCTCAAGCGACTGTAAAGGGCTTTGATAAGCCGTGGTCAATTTTAATTGACTCAGGAGCGTCTTGCAATTATGCTCGACGTCTATCTCTCGAAGGAAGTCAACAATAGGTTGAGGCGCTTAAAGCGCATAAAAGTGAGGCAATCACCGTTCGCTTAGCGACTGGGACTCGTGTCACTGTTCCCAAAGTTCCATTGAACTTCGGTATAAAGTTTCTGGACTTTGACAGTATGGAACGCTGTCTTGTCCTTGATTTGGATTCGAGATATGATCATATCCTTGGTATGGCCTGGTTATAACACCATGAGCCATGGATCGATTGGAGGTATAAGACCTTAGGCGCCACGCGCAATGTTCCTAGCAAAGTTTTGGAGAGTCATGAACCCACCTTGCTAGGCAACAAAAGCGCTATTGGCGCGATTCATTGAATGAGTCTGTCAGTATTTTAGACATTGGCATGTCTGAGTTAACAAACTCTAATGTTAAAAACATTAATTCTGAGCCCGACTCAGCAGAAACAAGTGGAACGGCACGTACTCCGTCGAGTAAAACTCGTTATAATAACGATTTACTAAATGCTGAAAGCATTGTTGGCCTAAGGCCGAATCATCAAGGGTGCAATATCCCTGAGATACGTGGAGCGGCATGTCTAAGCCCCCCGAGTACGATCGGCCGAGGTGGCATCATACTGAGTGTCAGTAGTGACACTGTTGGCGGTTCCCCAGGACCTCAAGGGTGCAATATCCCTGAGATACGTGGAGTGGCACGTCTAAGTCGACCGAGTGTGGTCGGCCGAGGTGGCACCATACTGAGTGTCAATAGTGACACTATTGGCAGTTCGCCAGGGCATTTTGGGTCAAACCCTCCTAATGCACGTGAAGCGACACGTAAACGTTTGCGGAATAAGGAAGTTGAGTTACCTAACTCTTGTCGGATAACAAATTAAAAAACATGTCTTGAAAAGAACCAATACAGGCTGGAAAATCCGGGGACGTCAATGTCCCGGCCTCTAGAGGCGTATTGTCTCCACTCCAAGACAGAATGGACACGAAGCGTGTATACCCTCACAAAGTAACACGGGTGAGCAAGTACATACGCTTGTAAATGGCGTTACGGTAACATTGAGGGGGAAGTTAGCCTTGCGGCAATCCCCTCGTTACATGCTCTTTTAGAGCTAGTACCTCCAGGTAGTACATAAATTGCATTTTTAGGTAGGGGAGCAGTACTTAATAGTACTTTTTCACCCACTCTAAAGCGTTCATTATTTGCGACCATTTCGGTCCGCATATTCTTCTTACTTGTTCTGTGCGCTTGCCATCGCGTCACGGACTTTTCGTGTGATGGCTAATCGCTCATCCACATAGCGTTGAGCCTCGCTCACGCTTTAGCATAAATCTCGCCTATGACACCGCCGAGAGGTCGGTCATAGGACGTAGTTTTATTGACCACTGCTAAACTGGCAGGGTCACTTGGGCAGGTTTCTGTCGTTGACATGATACCCTCGCGGGTCATCGTCATATTGACGTAACTATGACCCTCTGTCGCACCGAGCATAGTGGGGGGCCCTTCCCCACTAAGATTCGGGCTGCGCACAAACGAGACTGGCGTCCGAGAATGGCGCAGTCCGTTAATATAAAACGGGCGTCTCACCCGTACTGGCGTGGACACTGTTATTCATAGCAAACTCCAGAAAGGACAATTGCTCCAATCCTTGGGAGTTGGTATAGTGCGTAAGACATCCGCCACGCCTCGATTGGCACAATCTGTTTGGCCATTCGTCTGGGGATGATCTGCGGTCGACATGTATAGCTTACTAACTAGCAGCTCGAACACATGTCGCTAGAAAACAGACGTAAAACGTGGGTTCCAGTCCGATACGATGAACTCGAACATCCCGTGTAGTCGCTATACATGATCCAGGAACAAGAGAGCTACCTCCTTGCCTGTGATCGATGTTTTACATGGTGCTAAATGCACCATTTTGCTCAGTCTGTCTACAAAGACGACGAGCCCCGTCCGACCCTTATAATCGGGCGGCATGCCAAACATGAAGTCCAGACATACTGACTTCCAACTGTTGGTTGGAATCGGTAGCGGCTTTAGTGGCGCACTGCTGGACGGTGCAGGCTTAATGCGCTGACACTGTTCGCAAGAGCAAATATAGTTGGCCACCCATCTATATAGGTGTGGCCACCAAAATTCCTCTGACACTCGTAAGAATGTCTTTTTACGGCCAGATGCCCACTAGATGGCGCATCATGGAGCTCGTGAAGGATCATCAGCTTGATGTCTGTTTCGTGAGGCACATAGATTCTCAAGGGATCACAAGGCGACAGCTACTGCCATAACAGGCCATCGCTGTAGCTAAAGCGATTTAATTTAGCTTTCAGGTGCGACGGAAGGGAAACGTTTCGTCCACCGTAGTGATCCAACAGCAGGCGACAGTGGTCGTCCTGACTGTAGCTCTCTTTTATTTTAGAGGATAATGAGCTCGTCACGTGGAATGCCTCCATGGCTGCCAACGTTGAGGCTGAAATTGTGCTTTAGCACTAGACACACTTTCCTGGTTACTTACCTCGAAGTCTGCTAGCGCGATAAATGTCAGCTAAGACATTCGACATACCCGGCTTGTATTCAACTTTGAATTTAAATTCAGGGAAGGATGTAAGCCATCTTGCCATTCTAGGCGAGAGGTGCGGTGAGTTTATTGCGGTCCGCAGTGATCCGTGATCCGTATAAACCACAAATGGATCGGTGCCCAGTAGGTCCGAGAGTATCCGGAGACGATGGAAGACGCGATCAATCGCGCTCTTCAGGAAGAGTCTTCGCCAAGCTCGCATCCACCAGACTTCGACCCGGCAGCCGCGCCGGCAGTACCAGCCACGCCAGTACTACGACGGACCTGAGCCAATGGATCTGTCCGCTCTGTCCACACAAGCCAACGGGAATACGCGGTCGAGAACCGATGTTAAGTGTTTCCGATGTGATCGGATGGGCCACTTTGCTCGAGACTGCCGAGCGTCGGTCAACAACAGGCCGCTCTCGCAGCGCTCCCGCCCAACCTCGTCAGGTCGTGCTTTCAGCCGACCCCAGGGCGGAGCGAACAAGCAAAAAACGGCAACGACCAGTAGGAGCGGGGCTCCCTACTGGCCGAGAATCAAGCCCTGCGATGACGGTGGAGTCACAGGACTTGGGCCCCAACGTGCAACCTGCACACATGAAGTCCACCAAGAAGAAGACCAGTGTCGATCAGCGGTCAAAGCTGATAGTCTTGGACGTAAAGGTGAATGAGTCAGCTCCACCTTTGCGTGCCCTGATTGACACAGGTGCCTCGAACAACTTTGTTCGAGAGCGTGCCATCTCAGATAGCAACGTATTTGCACCTGATGTGAAGGAAATGGGCAAGATGGTTGTTCAATTCACGGATGGATCGACAACCCAGATGGTGAAAAGAGTTGTTACTCTACACCTGGGATGTGAAGTTTTCCGAGGAGAAGATGGATTTATCCTTCTCGACCTCGATGACAAGTATGATATGATACTTGGGATGTCATGGCTGATGCGCTACCAGCCAAAGATTGATTGGAGACGGCATCTTATCAGTGTTCAAGGTTCGAACACAATGCAGTGGGAATCTGCTGATGAGGAACAAGTACTATGGGTATACGCCTCGGTTGAAGAAGTTCCAGATCCCTTTAGTGATTTCGCGGCGTGCTATGGCCCCGCATCTTCACAAAGTGGATCTGTTGAGCACAAGAAGGAAGCGCACCGACCAAGAAAAACCAAGAAGAATCAACCGAAGTCGTGGAGGGTCGCAACGAATGAGAACGTTCAACTCGTTCGTTGTGATCCGTCATGCGAAGCTAGTCCAGTTGAGACACGTACCTCTGAACAAGGTATGCATTCTCCTGCCACGCTAACTGACGAAGGAAACATCAACGGCCACGATGTTTCAAGCGAAAAACATGTCCAAGCTATTGCTTGTGACGATGTGGGGGTGGCACAGGGTGTCTGCAACGTGAAAAATGATAATCCTTCAAGCTCGTTATCAAGTTTGCTCTCTCTGGGAGAAATGAGCAAGAAGTCGTTCCTCCGCAGTCCCAAGGATGGCGAGATTGCCCAAGTGTGCATGATCGTTGCGGAAGCCGATCGCGAAGAAATAAATACTTTGTCCAACATGGACATGGAAGTACTGGAAGACAAGACCCGGATTAAGAGATACGAAACTCAGTCGTAGGATGCGCTCAAGGGAAACCCAGTGTACGAACTTGCACTGGAGTTTAAAGACATCTTCCCAGACAAGGTACCAGAGGAACACCCAGTGGACCGTGGAGTCCATCATGAGATTGACTTGTCTCCTGGTACCAAGTATTGCGTTACGAGACAGTGGCCAATGCCGAAGGAACAGTCGAGGCAATCGACAAGTTCTTCGAGCAGCGTCGGACAGCTGATCATGTGCGTGAGAGCAAGTCTCCGCACAGCAGCCCCAACATCTGTGTTAAAAAGGCAATGGGTGGTTAGCGAATTGTTCATGCTTTCAACAAGCTGAATGACGCCACCATACCTGCTCAGACACCTGTTCCTCGGAAAGACATGATTCTTAGCGGGATGGTGCATAGCACAGTCTTCAGCACCTTGGATTTGTTGGATGGGTTCTATCAGATCCGAATGCGCGAGGCTGATGTTCCCCTGACAGCGGTTAGCACGCCAAGCGGCATGCTGTGGGAATGGCTCGTGATGCCACAAGGGTTAAAGAATGCGTCAGCGATATTCGATCGCATAGTGACAAACATTCTTCGTCCCTTACGTGACTTTGCTCCGAGTTATTTTGACGACATCTTCGTCCACAGCAAGCCACGTATAACCGTGCGGACTTGGATGTTCACCTCGATCATTTACGACGCCTATTCGAAGTGATGCGAGAAAACAAGCTCTAGATGAAATGTCTATTGATGAGTGCGGTTGAGCCTTAAAAGCTGGTGACTTATCTGAAATGGTGGTCATTCGACCTATGGTTGAGTTAAACTCATCGTCACTTCTAGACGAAGCTGTCCTGGATGACACAAAAGCTGCACTTAGTGCGCGAAGCGGGTCATCGATCAATGAATCCGTAGGATCTTAAAGATCCTACCTATGTATTTTATTCCTTAATTAAGGAAGTCCAAGATGTGGTATGTAATAGCCCACCATCTGTTTTACCTCCGGATAGAGGTGTTCGTCATATAATTGACTTAGTTCCGGGAACCAAATATTGCGTCACAAGAAAATGGCCTTTACCAAGGGAGCAGTGTAACGTCATTGACGATTTCTTCCGTGCTAAGCACGAGGCTGGAATGGTACGAGAGAGCAAATCTCCTCATTCGACACCGACATTTTGTGTCAAAAAGTCAAATGGTAAATGGTGCATTGTACATGCTTATAATAAGCTTAATGCTACAACTATACCAGCACAAATCCCCATTCCTAGAACGGATGTCTTTCAGAACAATATGGTGGGATGTACAATGTACAGTGCACTGGACTTAGTCGATGGTTACTACCAATTGCTCATGCGAGCTAGTGATATCCCGCTTACAGCGGTTAGCACCCCAAGCGGCATGTTATGGAAGTGGCTGGTTATGCCACAAGGGCTTTCTAACGCCCCGGCAACATTTAATCGTCTAGTGACGCAACTGGTTCACCCTCATCGAGGTTATGCACAGACTTATTTCGATGACATTTTGTCCATAGTCGTGCGGAGCAGGGTCGGTCGGATATGGAAACCATTTAGACCGTTTGCGAGCAGTGCTCGAGTGTATGCGCACAAATAAATTGTATGCCAATGCATCTAAATGCATTTTTGGCGCAGACGAAATTCCTTTTTTAGGATGCTTCATTGGAAAGCGAGGCCTTAGGGCGAATCCCGCTAAGGTAAAAGCCACAGTAGATTGGCCGGTTCCTAAAAACCAAAAAAATTGCGTAACTGGTTGTCTCGCCAATTATTTACACAAATATAGCGAAAATTACGCTGATATGGCTAGGCCATTATCTAATCTCCTTAAAATGGATACAGAATGGTGCTGGACTAGCACCGAACATAATGCGTTTCGAGCAGTTAAGGATAGTCTTATCCATGCCCCGATTCTGGCACTGCCAAACCCAAATTGGCCTTTCAGTGT
>NC_090619.1:3884255-3890765 GCF_004359215.1 Bremia lactucae
TGTAGGAACTACTGACGTCATCTACTGCCGTCATCCCCATGACGCCACACTATGACGCCATTACCGGTATTTATCGCTATTTGCCAGTACTTACCGATTCTGCCCTAGTATCGGTCGTGTCGCTTCCTTGCTAACACTTTATGGTAGGCATACGCCCCGACCTCGTTGCGGCAGTAGAAATCCTCAGCCAATTCGCTTCATACCTATGTCCGACACACTCAAGAGAGTCTTCAGATATATACAAGGCATAAAATTGCATGGTATCATGTTTCAAGCATCGAGTAACATGATACTTCAAGGCTAATCGGATGCGGATTGGGCTGGAGACATAGTGTCAAGAAGAGCACAAGTGGCTACAAATTCTTGATTAGCGGCAGAAGTATCGGCTAGAATAGCAAGAAACAGCGCACGGTGACAGTTTCTTCGACGAATGCAGAAGACATGGCGTTGCCAGAAGCGACAAAAGTTACAACCTGGCTTATGACATTCCTGTGAGCTCGGTGAGATGTTCAGAAACGATGCGGTCAAGATCTATGAGGACAATCAAGACTCGGCCACGTTGGGTGATCACCTGTTTTTCGATGGAGGATCCGCAGCCGCCGTTGGTCCGCTCGGCAAGTGAAGCGCACGATGCATGGCAGCGGCTGGTGGGACACTTCGAAAAGAAGAGCTTCAAGAAGATTCTTTTTCTTTATCGACGCTTCTTAATGGTCAAGATGGAGGAAGGTGAAAATGTGTTGCAGCACATTAACAAGTTGAAGGTCGTGTCGGAGCAGCTGGATGAAGTGGAAGTACCAGTGATTTGCATTCCTGATTACGGCACTTGAGTCAAGAGCAGACGCGCTGTCGTTGGAGCTAGTATTTATAACGTCTCGACTGTTGCTTGAGGACACGAAGCGCAAGGAACAAGGTGGTGGCGTTGATGAAGCCGCGCACGGTCAAGTTCAAACGTTCATGTCGAGCGACCAGAAAAGCGAAAGGTAGTGCGACAAGCGTCTATGATCACCAGCAGGGCGTGTCTTTATTGTGCTTAGTGTAATGTAAAGGTCAAGTGAGTATCAACTGGCATAATGAAATAAATATATGCTGACCTTTAGTTCGTAAGCTCTATTCCTACTTAATGCCAATTATTTCGTAGAAAGCTTCTTGACTTTAAGAAGCTTCAATTGACGTCAGCTGAATGACGTGACTGCGTCGGATAAGTATACCGGTAGAGCATTATCTTTAATATTCCTCCTGTATCGGCTTCCCTTGAGTCGCTACTCCGTGTGCTTAGACTCTCGAGGTGTTTATTGGTAACATTATTCTGATTTGGTCGAGCCGCTTCCTCGCTAGCACTATCACTCGACTCGACATTTATAGACACTTATATACGAAGTTTACTCCAAAGGACACAAAACGCTGATGTGACGCTTAAATCAGCTTCGTCATAATTTCAGCTAGCAGGTCGAGAGTTGAGATATACTCTAATATCACCTGCTTGTCCTCCACCTTTTCACACACAAAACGTAGCGGATAGAAATGTGCTTTGTGCGTTTGTCAAATGCGAGATTATTGGCCAACGTGATTGAGTTTGATTGTCCTCATAGATCTTGACTGCATTGTTTTTGAACATCTCATTGAGCTCACACAGGAATGTCATAAGCCAGGTTGTCACTTTCTCTGCTTCTGGTAACGCCATGTCTTCTGCATTCGTCGAAGAAACTGTCACCGTGCGCTGTTTCTTGCAATTCTAGCCGATACATCTGCCGCTCATCAAAAATGCGTAGCCACTTGTGCTCTTCTTGGCACTATGTCTCCAGCCCCATACGCATCCAAATAGCCTTGAAGTCTCATGTTACTTGATACCATGCAATTTTTTGTGCCTTGTATATATCTGAAGGCTCTCTTGAGCGCGTGCCAGTGTGTCGGACATGAGTCGGAAGTAATTTGGCTGAGCATTCTATTGCCGCAGCGAGGTCGGGGCGTATGCCTACCATAAAGTGTTAGCAAGGAAGCGGCACGACCGATACTAGGGCAGAAATGGTAAGTACTGGCAAAAAGCGGTAAATACCGGTAATGGTGTCATAGTGGGACGTCATGGCGATGACGGTGGTAGATGACGTCAGTAGTACATAGAAGGTTTTATAAGCCATGACTGGCTAGACGTTATGGTTGGCTTTGAGGCAGCGATAGGTTTGCGAACAAAGGCTCTTTAATATATTAACTTTGCATTTTGCCAATCATCGCTCACTTGACCGTTTTAATAGGTTACGAGCGCAAGACCCGCCTTCTTTGCCTCCGATCCTGACTTCACCCACGCAATGGACTCCACATCTATCACCTCTTCTTGAATCAATAAGTTTGATGGCATGAATTTCTATACGTGGAATTCAAGATGCAAACGGTGCTATAAGAGAGTGACCTGTGGGTAGTGACAAGAAAAGAGGTAAGCTCGAGCAGCAGGCCAGTTCGCTGGACCAGGCGACTTGCATGCGTAAGTCCTGGAGGGTGATCATCTGTCTTGCGAAGGAGGAATCGGAGCTGCCGTTGGTCCGCTCGTCAAGTGAAGCCACGATGCATGGTTGCGGTTGGTCGGACACTTAAAAAAGAAGAGCTTTAAGAATCGTCGTCGCTTCTTCACGGCCAAGATAGAGGAAGGTAACACAAAACTGCGACGCTAGAATCGGCTTAAGTAAGCGATGTTTGGCAGAATGCGAAGTAAATATATCAAGCTCCTGAGTTCACAGAATTATTGCTACTGTCGCCAGCTATTACTCTTAGCCAATCAGTTATCTTAGAAATTTCGAGAACATCTGGGTCATTTATTGATTTCATAATCGGTAATTACCGGTATTAACCAGTTGACCATTGCAAATACATCCTCCTGTATCGGCTTGCCGTGCGCTCCTGGAGTCCCACTTCTGCACATCTTCGCGTCTCGAAGTGCTTATCGACAGCAGACAAGCTCAACTGTGACAACTACGCCACATTGAACCGCTACATGCGTTGTGTGTTTATGACTAAGTCAGTTTGGCACGTGGTTAATCGAGAAATAACGCCGTCATTTGCTGATAATCGCACCGGGAAGAGTATGTCGAGGACAGTAACATTGCCTTTGGCCTAATGCTGCTGCATATAAACACGGACTACCACCATATGTTTGATGACTGTGATGAAGCCTTTGTTGTGTGTATACGTATTAACACACTATAGGGCGGATCGCAGAAGGCTGGACGTATCCATTTAAAGTGCCAGCTCTTCAGAACGATGTTAGCGGAACGCGACAACGTTTGCGTCACTGCAACGAGGTCCACAGCATCTGAGTTTCGGATACAAGACGTTGTGAAGATGCGGACAAACGAGCATATCAAGCGACAAGATAAAAAAGTTGCAACGGTAAAGATTGAAGACGCGGCAAAGGCGTTTATTGCCGAGCGAGGATTCCGCCAGGGCACATACTGAGGAAATAGGGCACGCGGTAGAGCGATGCTGGACCAAGCAAAAAGACGACAATCGAGAAAATCGAAGAAGCGGACAAAGTCGTGAACGCAAAGCTAGCAACATGCAGTTTCAACACAGCGATGACTGCGAATACATCGTGTCGCATTTGTGGTTTCGCTGGAATGTGAGCTGTCGATAGGCAAGGATGCGAGGAAGGCTATTGGCAGTAGCGCCACCCATCGTTTATGCTATGACAAGTTCAAGTTCTCAACACTGGACGCGCAAAATCAAGGCAACTAAAAAGTAGCTGATGGTAACACGAAGAAGACAGGGCGTGGAAGGGGCTTACCGAGCAGGTGGTTTAACCTAATGGTGACATACGCGAGAGCGAGATTAAAGACGTGTTATATGTACCAAAGATGAGCAAAAATTAGCTCTCTGTCCCATAGCTCAACAAAAGTGGTCGCTTTTTAAATGATGTTCTACGGAGCTCGCATGAACATTGCGCGAAAACGCTTAAAGCAAGTGATGGCGACGGCTGACTCCGATCGACGATCTTACTGGCCATAGATCCCACAGCGGTCAGCTAATTTGGCGACTTCAAACATAAAATCGCCCTGCATTCCCGAATCGGACATGCGCAACATGACGTGTTACGCACAATGGTTGCTGGTGGAATGATTAAGGACGCCTCTACACCATCGATGTCAAGCTTATCAAGTATGTGTCGTGGTTGTCAAGAAGGAAATTGGTCCCAAAACCGTTTCCGAGACAGTACGACTAGCGTCGATACGCCTCATTCGAGCTTCCTATGAAGCAGGATTCTCTAGGTGGCAGCAAGTACCTACTACAAATTGTCGACGAGACCAGCGGGTGCATGGAGATATTATAGTTGCTTGCCTAGTCGGAAAGCGAATACTTTGTTTTTTATCAAGACGGTCCCAATGCAGTCTGGAAAAATGTCAAGCTCGTCCGGTATGACGGGGATCGAGAATATGCAACCAGTTCGCTTAAGTTCTTGTTCGACGGCGAGCGTATCGAGCAGCAGGTCATAGTTTCATACGCTCGCCGAACCAATGGGACAGCTGAGCGCGCAATAAGAAAGATTATTTCGATAGACGCAGCATGTTGCACCACATTACCCTTGACAAGTGTTTCTGGGGAAAAACTGCTATGACTGCAATATGCTCCAAGAATCGGCTCCGTCACCAAATATTTAAAAATAAAAAAAAAAATTTTTTTTTTTTTTAAATTTATTCCGTTTGAATCGTGCACAAGTCCAAGAAAGCATCAAACATACGCGCGTTTATGGCTGTCGGGCTCACGTTTTGACTCCGAGGGAAAAGTGACTCAAGTGGGATCCCAAGTCTCGAGTTGGTGGATTCGAAAGCTATGAAGAAGTCTCCGAGACACGCATTGGATACGACATTGGAGTTCAGTACGTGGTGATCAGTTGAGATGTCACGTTCGACGAGTCAAGCCATTGAAGAAGCAAACCTTCAATTTGACATGCTCGAGAGAAGCGGCTAAGATTCAACACGCACAACGGAGTTTTCGCAAACAGGAAAGCGCAAACTTCGGGCAAGTGAATCGATCTGATCGTTCAAAGGCTTTCAAGTCCTGAGCATGTTTAACTAAATTGGAAGAGGCGCCTGCCCACGAAGAAATGGGATCACGTCGAGCCAAGCGGCGATCCTAGCAAAAGGTGCCTAATTTTTTTAGGTCAAGAATCTGGTTCTTCAAGTTGAAAACAGAGAATCGACTCTATTGAAACCATCGTTTTAGCGATATTTGGCAAAATAATTTGTAAGTATATTGAGGTCCTTAGTTCGCAAACCTATTGCTCCTATAACTAACCATTACTCTTAACCAATTACTCATTTAGAGCATTGTAGAACATCTGGCGTCATCCCAGCTAAATATTCTGGAGCCACAATTGACATATTTGCGTTGAAAGTTTGGCAGCAGCTTGCTTTTATCATCGTCATAATTCTCCTCAAATGGCTGGCGGAACCGCTCGATAATTGCATCATCGATTATTGGTGCAATGATATCCTTATTATCGCCACGGTGCTTTATCAACTTGATGATATCCATTGAATTGCGGTATCCATGACTTGATTCCAGCAATTGCAGCTCGTTTAGTATGGTTGTTGGCGGTCGCAGCCATCATTACAAATTTTGCAATGAAGAATTTTTTTTTAGTTGTTTCTGGGCAAACGTCAGATTCCCAAGCTTGAATTGCCTGTCGGATTTCCTCCAGCGCTGTAATTTTGCCAGGCTCATCCTTTTTTTTAAAAGCAATCAAGGCCAGTAGTATGCCTTAATAGCTCCGGATTATACTCGCATCACATGGCATCATTTTTGAGGTTGCATTTGGGAGGCAAGAGGCATAACGTTCCTCAGCATTATGTTATGCTGAGCCAGTTTCTCAATTGAAACTATGCAGTGCGGCTGTCTAGGATGACAACAATCATGCGTCTCTCCATTCGCTGATCAAATGACTTCTACCAGAGAGCGAAAACACTAGGCGTCATCCACGCTTTGCTGTTGGCATGATATTTGCAGCTCAAGATTTCTCGGTTATCGTTTTTAAAGCCGCGAGGGTTTGATGATTTGCGAATCACCTACAGCGGAAGCTTATCTGAGCCATTAGCGTTTGAGCAGATATTTATAATGATGCGTTCCTTGCTCTTTTTATGGCCCTGCAAGTTGCTTTTTGCCAGTGAGTTGGCAGCTTGCACGCGCCAGTAATGGCCTGTCTCGTCCATGTTGTAAATGTGCTTGAGCTCGTACGCATTCAAACTCTGACGTATTCTGAGAAGTGAAACCTCAGAGGCCTTCATATCTGCTGAAAACACTTTCGCCGTGTCGTTTGTGCGATTGGATGTTGTGGCGCTGGTGGAATCTTGTAAGCCATCCATTAATTAAACCGCGGATGTAACGGGGCACTATGACTTGTACTGTTTCAGTACAAGTCCACTTCGCACTGCTTCAGTTGCGAGTGGTGCCCTACGTTATTTCACGTTCACTAGTACGTGCAGAGGAAGACTTCTTTTTAAGGTAACTAGCTTAAAGAGGGTAAAA
>NC_090619.1:3899346-3906801 GCF_004359215.1 Bremia lactucae
ACGACTTGTACTGCTTCAGTAAAAGTCCACTTCGCACTGCTTTAGTTGCGAGTGGTGCCCTACGTTATTTCACGTACACTAGTACGTGCAGAGGAAGACTTCTCTTTAAGGTAACTAGCTTAAAAAGGGTAAAATGAAAAACTGTATTAAATATAATTAAGTTTCTCTTGTTCTATCTTTGTAAATGCTAACTAAATTATAATCTAATATACTAAACATGTAAATGAATTCTTATCTCTATCTTATCTGTAGCTCTCTTTAATTACTCCTACAGCTGATTAGCCTGCGGAATAAATAGGTATAATGGTCTATACCTATTTATGGATAAGAATTCTGAATATTACTATATAAAGTAATATCCTCCAAATATTATCTACCTTTTAGATAATATATTGATTATCAACCTTTAAGTGTTAATTTCATGTAACGATACACCCTGTTACAGCGGAAATTCCTCTACAGCGTAAAGTTCTAAACTTTTTTAGTAACCTTGATTTTGATCAGGTCACCTGCACATGAAAGCCTCAGTTAGCAACAAAGGGTTTGAAAATGCGGAGTTGTTCTTAGGTCTTACCAGAGATACTTATGTGCTCTTCCGTTGCTTTGAACTAAAAGAGCAGTGCATCGTCAGGGCAAGGGTAATCTAGTTCGCGATGGGATTTTACGACAGTGGTTATTGTCTGACGCGGTATCTAAATACAGCAGCTTTGCACCATTTTTTTAGAATGATTAGAATTGTTTTTTGTGTAACCTTCAGATTGTGCGTCTTCCACCCATTTGACAATGTTGGCTTGAGATTTGATGGATTTTTAACGGCAATGCTTACAAATTGCGTGAGAAATACGTTTGACGCGATAATCCTTTCATAATACCCCCATCACAGCGAAGCATATTTTTGCGCGGTGTCGTAAGTTTATAATGGTTATAAAAAATGTTTTTGCATCTGGTTTTGGCTGACGAGAAGTCACGGGAAAAGCAGAATGTATCATTTAAGAATTACAGTTGTTGTTCCCTCTATCTTACGTGATGCAATCCCTCCCTACTCGATGCGGCTTTTCTATTGGTCGATGCATTGATTAAAATTTTTGGCCAAAATGCTTAACCCTCTCGCATTAAAAATACTTTCTCTTTTGAGCAGACAAGGCTGGCCCTGACCCTATCAAAACAGAGGGTTTCTACTGCAATAATATTTTCTAAAGAATAATATTATTAGATTTTTTTTTAATAAATAACTATTGGTATGAAACGTGGAACATTTTCATTTGACGCCAATCGATAGAAGATCGCAGGCTCAAATTTGATGAGCGCGATTTACCTCTAACGAGGATGACAGTGCGTCTAGCAAGATGCGCCTCTGTAAAAGTAAAGAAACGTATAGTTGGTATCCAATACACGTTAAACGGTACTCAATACGACTAAGATTACATCACACTGAATCTCGATGACAAATTTGATGTCATTCCTGGATTGCCATGACGCGGAGAGTACGAGCCATGCATTCAATTGGCAGTATTAAGCCGTGACGACGTGACGATGCCTGTCTTTCGTTTATCAGATAGCCATCTGATGAACGTCTTGGACCTACCATAAGCGTGTGGATGTCCTACGAGTGAGTGCGATCACCTTACTTGTGGTACGTTCGTTAGCACGACTGTACAATACCTCTATGTGACGACCCATCCCACTGTAAAGTAAGATTCCGATGGCTGTGCACAAGCACAGGCAGCGTCGAAGTTCGACCCATCAGATAAGTTAAGTGATACGATAGAAGGATGCTTGCTTCGAAAGCAACATCCAAGAGAATTTAAACACCTGCCTATAAGTGACAGTGCAAAAATCCTATATCGACTGGAGAATCGATCTAAGAGGATTCGCTGTGGTTGCGCAACCACAGCTCGGGGAAGGATTCTTCCCAAATATAACTTGAGGAATAAGCCTCCAAGAAACTGCGAGCATAGGTCCCCAGAATCATGTGGTCAAAGGTTCCCAGGTACCTTTGAAATTAAGTTCCAAAGAGGAATCTGAAACATTGAATGTCTCAGAAAATAACGGATCAAGTGTAGGCGCTTATACACTTGATCTGATAGCGCCTCCGAAATAAACTTCGGAGAATACTCAATTGCCAACGCTAGAACCGGAACGGTTTTAGCGTGATCTGCGAAATGGCAAATTCAAGTAGATCTGCGTACTTGTTGCACATGACAAGTACGTGCCCAATATTCGTCGGCAATAGGAATTCCTGAGAGCGAACGGGTTCTCAGCAGCTTATCGATGGACGAAGCGTCCTCGATGAGAAGACTAAGATTGAACGTTTTACGTCTCAACCCTAAGAGTCATTAAAGACAAGTCCTTTTTATAAGGGTTTGATCGAACCCAAGAATGTTTTTCCTGATTCGGTACCATGCGAGTTGCCTAAGGTTAAAGACAGTCGACTCGATTTCGACCTGAATCCAGGTTCGAAATTCTGTGTCATGAAGCAGTGTACAGTACCTCAAAAAAACAAGTATTAAATACCGACACGTTCTTTGTTAATCGCTTAGTAGCGGGCCATTTGAGGCTATCAATCTTCCCACATAGCTCTCCGACCTTCTGTGTGCGTAAAATAACAGGAGGGTGGCGGATCGTGTACGCGTTCAATAGATTGAACGCTGCAACGGTTTCGATCCAGATGCCGATACCACAAAAAGACGTAAACATTAACGGTATGTCGAAGAGTACCATCTTTTCGTCATGGATCTGATGGATGGATTCTATCAGATGCTCATGAGTGAAAAAGATATTTCGTTCAGAGCAGTAAGCAACCAATGCTTACTGCCCTGACGGAATGTTATGGGAGTGGCTACTTATGCAAAAGGGGCTTAGAAATGCCCCTCCAACATTAAACAAATGTGTAGCCAATATATTGAGTTCAGTGCGGGTTTTCGCACCGAGTTGTTTTCATGCCGCCTTCGTTTATAGCAGAGCCATCAACGGGAATGGGACGTTGAAGTAGATTGTACCCACATCCGAAAGGTTCTTACACTAATGCGTAAGCATAAGTTGTATGCAAATCTAAAGTAGATTTGCAGTGTGTATTCGCTGCAAGCGAATAGTGAACTATGTATCCGGTGTTCTTCAGGTGCAAAACCTACCACTTCTTGGATGCATCGTTAGTAAACACGTTGTGGCCCTGATCCTGAAATGATAAAGGCGATCTCCGACTGGCCCGTGATAGTCGACGTAAAAGGACCTCAAAAGTTCATGGCTTAGCGGCATACTTTCATAAGCACTTCCGTGATTATGCCGAAATGACAGTACATATTTTTGTTTGGTAAAGAAAAGTGTCAACCAGTTGAGCGCAATTATCAAGTGCATCTCAAGGAACGCCTTGCCATGAAATATTCACTGGGTAAGTTTGGTGTCTATCTCTTAGGAAATACACCTTTCATCGCTTACAAGAAACATGCGTCTTCACCCACGGTCGTAACGAGTCCACACATCTCGCACAGAACGGCTAGATGGCTTTCTATCTTCGCGGTGTATAATTTGTCCGTGTAATACATACCAGGACGACTTATTGTCGTCGCTGATGCCCTTTCGCGTCGGCCCGATTTTGAGCCGACTGCGCACATCAATAGTGAGAATAAGCTCACTGTTGCAACAATCTACCGTGAGCATAAGCCCACAGTTGCAACAATAACTGTTCCGTCGTCAACATTACTTGCCGATGTTAAAAAGAGTCTATCAAGAAGATAAGGCTCTTGGAGGTTTGGTGGATCACCCTAAGCATCCATCACAGCAAGCCTTAACAGGATTGTCGCAATTGTCTCGATCTTCAACACATCGATAAACAACACGCGATGGTTTACTGCATTATACATCCTTTGCTAGCGACATACCTCGTATCATCATCCCCATAATGATTTACTTTTACGCATCATGTATGAGTGCCACGATGCACCAACAAGTGGGCATTCTGAACGTGAGAATACTTATCTCACGATAAGCCGCGATTTCTACTCGCAACACCAGTATTAATTTGTCCGTAAGTACAACCGTGCGAGGTATGTCAATGGGTGTAGGTCAGTGCTCAACCCGTTCACCGTTACAACCTCTGCCTGTTCCAGCAGAGTGTTTGCAGTCAGGATCAATGGACTTCGTCTTCGGATTTCTCGAAGACGATCACAAGATGATACATCTTGCTGCAGTCCCGGATTCGATGACAGCCGAAGGCGGTGCTCGTGTCTTTATCGACACGATATTTCGACTTCATGAGTTACTGGTCTCAGATCGAGACCCCCGGTTCACAGCGGAGCTTTAACAATGTGTGTGTAAATAATTTAGAACTGTGAAAATATTTCGGAACCATTTGAAAATGTCTTCTTCTGACCATCCGGGAACAGATGGTTAGACAGAACGTGCATATCGTATCCTCGAAGAAATACTTAGCAAATACGTCCACCCGTTTACGAGTTGGAGCGAGTTATTACTTGTGGCAGAATTTGCCATCGAAAATTTAGTGCATGCATCAATCAAGCATACACCGTTAATTTTGAAGGGCTTAAGCCATCCACGTATGCCCACCTTGCTTGAGAATGACTCTAGTACAAGGGGTGGGTGAACGCTGGAGCAAAGAACAGTTTAGCTCTTGATCATCATGCATTGACATAACAGTCAAGGCATAGGTACCAATGTTAATACAACAACATTGAAGACAACAAACTCAGCAATAGCGATAATGCTATTGCTGTTGATAATACGATGCTGAATATATACTCAGCAACGACAACAATAAAATTAGTGAGTGTAAGGATGATCTCACTTAAGAGGAGAATAAATTCTTCGCAGTGCGCAGATGCTGAATATATACTCAGCAACGACAACAATAACATTAGTGAGTATAAGGATGCTTTTACTTAAGAGGAGAATGAATTCTCCGCAGTGCGCACTGAAGCAAAAACGAAACCGAGTCAGCAGGACAATTCCTGCTGGCTCGTGTAGCAGTAGTCTGTTTCACACTGGATTATATCAATGATGCGGTCGACCAACAGAAACAGAAAGCTGAAAACATTGGAAAAGCAGGCGTTCCTTCATTTCAACTTAACAATCTAGTCGTACTGTCTACGATAACCTATTCAAACATGTAGTGATGAATGTTGGAAGTAAGAAATTACTGCTCAAGCAAGCAAATGTGCCAGTTTCGTGTATTGCACCGCCAAGGCAATGTATACACGATCAAGCTGCCTCGTAGGATGTGTAAGCATCATACGCTTTGCGTCGAACGTCTCCGCCCGTGCTACTAGTACGAGGCTTTTTCCGGGTCCGAATTATACCAGAATGGTCCAACGCATCCGCTAAAGATTGATAATTACGGGATACAGACTGATTCTCACGATGCAGACGTTTCACTTCATCATTCAAGGATGAAATCTCTTGACGAGCTGTCACCAGCTCGTCTCGAAGGGACATATGCGTCCGTTCATTCGACAATTTGATCGACCGCAACTTGTGCACGACTTTGCAACTATTCATGACAGGCATTATTCACCGTCGACATGAAGTCACGACGACGGGAATGTTCATGATCACCGTGCCGGAGGACGCAACTTAGATCATAAAGATAATTCGGGTTCGACGATTAAGTCGAACCCGATTTATCCCCCTCTCCACCTCCATTGATGGACTCGAGTGGTGAAAAAGCGCTTTCTAGTTGAACACTTCTGAACCACCGCGAGGCTTAGGGTTTCCGAACGTTCCGGGTCTCGTCTAACAGTATGACGAGACTCATCCTTTGGATCAAAAGGCCGAAAACGAGCGCTTCGCGCACTCGTAAATGATTGTAAGTTATCAATGCCTTCGCGCATCTCAGAAGAAATGCACGTCCTCCAATGAGGGTCCTTAAGTGAGTATACCTCCTTAGGGGCATAGCTTGCACTCTTAAAGCGGCAAGTACATGGTACCCCCAGGAGAGGCAAGGTAAGCAACCTCTCTGGAAAGATGTTGCAGCTTACAGCTTGCTCCGACTACGGACCTTCTTCTTAACCGGTCACATAATGTATTCAGCTAGTCAAACCAAGCCTCGCGGCCTGCGCTTTGCACATTCTAAGTGAATGTTCCCAAGCTTCGAACAAAGAAGTTTCATTTTTTGCACGTTTGCAAGTGTACCATCGTCACCGGTAAAAGACATCGATTAATAATGCATTTTGGTCCTCACCAGGCTTGTGAAGCCTCGATGAGTCGAACAACAAAATTTTCTATCGTTCGTCGGTCATTCGAGACCAACTAATTAAGTTGCTCTTACTCAGCAACCAAAAATTTCATTGAGGAGCGGAACGAATTGTTTTGGGGTCCCTCTCCCTTCGGCTAATGTTAGCATTTGAACTAGCATTAGTTCGAAGCGATCTTTACGATCACTTCGTTCCTGGTGATGCGACGCCAGCATATACTTTTTGAAGTAATCTTAACATTATTTCATTCCTATTAATGCATTTTACCATCATTACAGCTGTCACCGTCGATGGAGTCATTACAAGATGACTCCACACCAAATAGATTTGATGAGCACCTTTTTAGTTGTCACTTCAGAACTCATAGGATTGATAGACTCGTCCCCGGGCGAACCGGAGGCCTTATAAGTGGTCAACGAGTTAGACGGTGACGCCGACGCGTACCAATCACCCCCAATCGGAGTTGGGGTGAGCCACTCCCCCGCATGCAAACATTTCAGTAGACGCATGAGCGTCTACTGAAATGTTTGCATCGCTACCAGCTACACTTAATCAAGTAGCTACCACGTTTGCGGCCTCAAGACTACGCGCACGGGCTTTGCTACCAATGGCAAACCAAATAAGGAAATGTGTAACGGGGCACTGCGACTTGTACTGTTTCAGTACAAGTCCACTTCACACTGCTTCAGTTGTGAGTGGTGCCTTTCGTTAGGTGACGTACACTGTACGTATAGAGGAAGACTTCTCTTAAGACAAGTCAACTTAAGAGGGTAAAATGAAAACTGTATTAATATAGCTAAGTGTCTCTTAATCTATCTTTGTAAATGCTGACTTAACTATAAACTAATACTAAACATGTAAATGAATTCTTATCTTGTAACTCTCTTTGATTACTTCTACAGCTGATTAGTCTGCGGAATAAATAGACATAACGGCCTATACCTATTTATGGATAAGAATTCAGGACGTGGCTTTTGCCAGAAAGGCTCATCAATAGCTTGTCTGGAGAAACTACTCCTCACAATAAATATCCCTTATTTATTGCGACAAAGCTACATGGCCTTGATCCCAGCGCGAAGAACTTTCGCGCTGAGGAAGATTTCTATCTCGATGCTTTTCTAAAGCATCGATGGTTTAGTGGCAATAATAAGCGAGATAAAGTCTCGCTTATGCAAGCTTGGAGTGCGTTCATTCGCAATGTTAAAGACATTGGACGCGAAGCTTGGCTTCAAAAACTTAACGCGAATCG